>NC_081411.1:630549905-630849905 GCF_030272615.1 Cryptomeria japonica | reverse complement strand
TAAAAATGCAACTACTAACGAATCTTATGCAGGACGTGGTCAAAGAATCTCATTAAAACATCTTGCTTGCAATTTTTAAAGTGGTTGCACATTTCATTTCTTAAAGGTTAATGAAACACCATGCATGCTTTGTCTATTTTTAAGTTGATTGCATGTTTTAACCCTTAGAACTGGGCTGCCTCCCGATTTGCCTGGTACTTCGCACAGGCATTGGTGAGAGGGAATGACCCAAAGTGATGACTGGATAAAGCCAAGCTCTTCCAAACCACTCTAAATAACTATGGATGCGATGAAAGTTGTAGACAATAGGTGTTGGAATGGTATTGTGATGATTTATTCATCAGATCAATACCCACCCGAATGGATGCCCTTACTGGAATCTCTTGTTTTTAGATGCCAAAATCCATCTAACTGTTGGCTTAGGCATTGTGATATGTGCATGCTGAAGACACCTCTCATGTACTCCTCAGTTAGAGATAGCAAGTTCTTGGGAAGTCATGCCCCTTGAACTCGAAGCTTGGTATGCTTGAGAGGTGAGTGCACTGTAAGGGGGAGCCAGTGCTACCAAGCATCTAGCTATCTGGCTGAGTATTGTATTTTATGGTTAGAGGATTCAACAGATATTGCCCTTTCTAGCCATAGGATTTGTTGTGAATGTGCTTGATTTTCTTGAGTCAAAGTCAAACAAACATTTTGTCTTCCATGATTGTCAAAAGTTAAATCAAAAACAAACTTTCAAAAGTGCTCATAATCAACTTGGATTTTCAAAATCAACAACCTTCAATTCAAAAAAAAAATCCAAACAAAAGTCCAAATTTGTCCAAGTATTCATCCAACATTTGAACATGGCTTGTCAAAACATTGAATGTCTTTGTTTCAAAATTTATGTCACTTTAGGCTAGGTTTTGCACAGTCCAACTTAGGTCCTAGGGCATATTGTCATCTCCCTTCATTTTAGTCCTTCTCATTGCAAGCGTCCTCATTTTGCACTTAGGTTCAAAATTATTTCCCTAAGTTTGCATTTCTTTGGTAGGTTTCCATTTAGGTGACATTCATGCATTATCCTTGTCATGCTAAAATTAGGTCTTGCCTAGGCTGCATTTTGCATATTCCAAGTCATTGGTCTTCGCATATCCTTATCATTGTATTGTCATCTTGTCTTGGCTTCATCTTGTCATATCATATCCTTAGATCATTTTCATGTCATATCCTAAGTCATTGTCATAATCATTATCTTCTTGCATTTAGTCTCAAAAATTGGGTTTGTCAAACTTGAAAAATCAAAACTTTGGATGATACCCTAAGTTGTTGTTAAGGAGTCTTGACCTTGTCTAAAATTTGTCCTTTCATTAATATCATTTTTGTCAAACGTAGCATAGTATCCAAGCATATAGGTGAGACATTGTCAATTTTTCCTATTGTCATTTGGTGCTTTGTCCTTTAAGGTCTTCACTTCATTTCAACTTCCCAAGGTTGAGTCTTTAGGTTTGCATTCCAAAAAGTTTGTCAAAATCTTGAAAAACAACAAAAACATAGCTTGCATTCTTGCCATAGATTACATTTTCATCTATTTAGGTTGCATTTAGTTGCATATCATACATCATCCTTTTAAAATTAAAAAAAATCCCAAAGATATTGCATTTGCATAGTGACATGCCTGTTGAAACAAGGTCAAAATCTAAGAAGATGGGTGAACCAACATATCAACACATTGACAATGTATCAAACTCACAGTTTCAACCTAGTCAAACATTACAAATTGAAGGTTCGTCAAACACATGATTACCACAATATGGAATGGTTGAACTTGGACCACCTCCATTATATGAGCCAATGTTTTTACCCATGAAATCGGGATGTGGGATTGTTCCACCAATGCCAAGGGAAAATGCACCTTTTGACTGGAATCAACTGAACCTGCAACATGAAATTCAAACTCAAACATTACATGAGGAACAAACTCTTTCACAACTATATCCAACCCAACAACAAGGCAATATTGGTCAAAGTTTTTATGATGAAAGAAGTCTCCAAATACAAAAACTAGAGGAGAAACTAGCTTGAGAAACAAAAATTATTGAACAAAAGGTGAAAAACAGTGAGAAGATTAGATCTCAAATGTCAAAAACATTTAAAAAATTTCAAGGTCCAAACCAAAACTTTGAGCCAATTGATGTAAGATCTCTTATTGAACAATCAAACATACCAACTCTCCTCTCACAAATAGAGATGATGAAACAATTTCAAGAAAAGAGAAAACAACATTATGTGCCTCCACAATGAGAACAAGAAGGTGTTTACTATCAATCACATTTTCAACCAACACAACCAATGGTCCAATTTCAACAATATGTCCAACCAACTATTAATTATCGACAACAAACTTAGTATCAACAACTACAATCAAAAATTCAAAAAAAAAACTTGCAACATGCAACAAGCCAAATTTTGAACATGTCAAACCAATTTGATCAACATCTAGTTCGAAATCAAAACATGACATCAGACTAGAACCAACTCCTTTCCAAACAAGTTCAAAGTCCAGATACAACTATGTTAAAACCTTTAAAGAAAGGTGGCCTTGTTTCAAGGATCTTAAGGAAATTACCAATTGAGTTCTTTGTGGAAGATCAAGATAATACACTTATGTCTAGCAATGCCTCATCCCCCCACAAACAAATTGACTCTCCAATGGCATCTATCCCTACACCTTTAGAAGTTTCATAAGAACCTTCCATATTGTCCTCATCAAACAATACACCCAAGAATGAAATTATCCAAGGGCTATCCATAATTGATTGCCAAGATAATCCAATTAATGATGCACATCCTTGTCATGTTTCAGAAATACAAGACCCAATGTCACCATGCAGTTTATTACCATTACCTGTTTTATAGGACCCCATTCGAAGTCCCTCTTCGTCATGTTCAAGCATTGATTCCTTGCCATAATGCATCACAAATGTTGAAAGTGCATTTCCTTCATGCCAAAACATTGATCCCTTGTTAGAATCCCCCATGCATATCCAAAGTCCAACCCCATGTCAAGAGGATAATTTAGAGGATGAAGAAACATGTCTTGAAATAGATGAAGATCAAGATCTTGAAACCTTATCATCCCATCCAATTGTTGACCAAGATCCCATTTCCCCAGACACTCGCAATGATTCACTTATTCCTATCAATTCTATCCAACACAATGTCCTTTCAAATCCCATTGACATTCCACTTCCTAAGAAAGATCAAGATATCCCTTCCATCCTTTCCGATGATCCCATTAAAAGTCAAGAGCAAAGCACCTTTAAAGAGGATTCCAATGATCTTCCTCCTTGTCAAGATCAAATTATTCCTTTAAATCCTCCACAAGATCCTTTTGTTCCTCCATCTCCTTGTCTTAATGCTCCATGCACACTCAAAGATCTCATTTCTTTTGATGATCCCAATATTTCTCCCATTCCATCTCTTGAAGAGCCTATCATTGAACCATGTCCACTACACAATCCTAGTCCCCCTTATGATCCTAATCCCCCTCATGATTCTAACGTGTTAGTGCAAGATGTTCATGAACCCTCGACATGCATAATGGGTTCTTCCACTTTGGTGCAATCCGATCTACTTCAAGATCTCATTATTTCTCTCATGTCATATCAACCTCATACTGGACTCGTGTCTTCTTCCCAAAGAAAAGAGTATCCTATAAGTCAAGATACTCATAAAGGCAAAGGAGTAGATCTCCATAAGAAAAAATCCCTTCATGTTAAAGAAAATATTAAGGGTCATGGCCTCAGTGAAATTCCTCAAGACATGGGTATCCCTACTTAATCCAACATCCCTTCAAAATCCAAACATATCCCTTCCCCTTTATCCCTTCCATCCATCTTAGGTCCTTATAATATCCC
Source organism: Cryptomeria japonica (assembly GCF_030272615.1). Lineage (NCBI taxonomy): Eukaryota > Viridiplantae > Streptophyta > Pinopsida > Cupressales > Cupressaceae > Cryptomeria > Cryptomeria japonica. The sequence goes on along the minus strand of NC_081411.1, from coordinate 630,846,006 downwards.
TGCATCCTATATGCAAGGTCAACAAAGGAACACATATTTGAGTAACTTTCATCCATGCAAAAGACCTCCACTTCATTCCTATCCATCCATGTATTCCTTTCCCCCTCCAAGCAATTTGGATGCCAAGTATAAAAGTCATAAGTCTAGAAATCCACATGTATTCAAGGATCAACATGTCTGATATAATCAACATGTCAAAACAAAGAAAAATTTGATCTATAAAGAAAAGGAAAAATCCAAAAGGTCACAAAGGCCCATTTCTCAAAAACAAAAGTTAAAATCTATATGGGTTCCTAAATCCCTTGTGTTGGCAATGCACTCCAAGGAACCACAAAAGCATGAAAAATCAAAAACCATGTGGATCCCTAAGCGGCTCCCTGAAGCACAAAATCCTAAAGAAACATCCAACTTCGCATCCAAAGTTGCTATTCCTCCATCCAACCCTCTCAAATTTGTTCCTCCATCACCTTCTTCATCCATTTTGGGCCCTTATGTCCCAATATCCCAAGCTATTCCTCCATCCAAATCTCACAATCTGAGATCCATTTTTCCTCCGTCAATCAACCACCCATCAAGGTGTGTTCCAATGTTGATCTTCCCTTCATTTCCATCTAGTGAAGCCCAATTTTTCCAATACCCTATCCATTATCCAATGCATATTTTCCATCCTTCGATCCCTTTGATCCCATCCTTTGCATAAATCCTTGCCTTAATTTCATCTCTTTTTCCATGTCCTTATCCTACCAAAATCTTTGAGCATACTTTTAAAGATCATGGTCCATTTTTTTCAAGGCTACTATCCAAACAAAAAGATATCTGAGTCCTTCTTCCATCCCCTATCATGTGTCCATTGTCGACTAAAATGTCAAAATCCAAAAAAAAAAGTGAGAAAAAAGAAAAAGAAAAAAAAAGTAAAGCAAAAATAATTCGTCAATTGGTGAAAACCTAGCAAATAGGCACCTTGGGCAAGTAACATGATGAAAACCTAGCAAACAGGCATCATGCGTAATCTATGAACTTCTTGCATACCATACTTGGGGACAGGTTTTATCCTATCGTATCCTTTTGTCCTTCATTGTTCCATTATCCTATCGAACCCCTTTCATTACCCTTCATATCCTACTGTCCCTCATGTCTAGTTTCCCTTTCCACCTTTGATCTTGACAAGGCTGAGGATCATCATGAGCATCATGCATCTTGTTTGCAACTTTTAGTCTATCATAGCTTTTGGTCTTTATCCATTTGCTTATTATAACCTTTCATCCATATTCCATGTCTTATCCTATCAATATCTTATCACTATTCATACACTCTTTTTCATTCCTTGATCTTGACCTGACGTAAGGACACAAAATTTAAACATGGTTTCAAAAACCTCTTGACATGTCCCTCATGCCATGTCACTGCTTTACATTCTCATATCTAGTCTCTTGTCCCATCACGCAATAACCCTTGAAAATTGCATCTGAGTTGTCTCCATGATAAAAGGCCTTTGTCTTCCCTCTATCCACCAACATTTCAAAAAGCCTATTTATTCACCTATCATATTCCTTGCCTTGCTAGACACTGGGGGCAAAATCATAAAAATTGAAAAATGTCCTGAAATAATAAAAAAATATTGAAAAAATGTACTGAAATAATCCTAAAAACATTCAAAAAATGTCCTGAAATAATCCTAAAAACATTCAAAAAATGTCCTGAAATAATCCCTAAAAATCAAATAATGTCCTGAAAAAATCCCTAAAAAGTCAAATAAAGTCCTGAAAAACAAACAAAAAAATTGTAAAAAACTCGAAACTCCTACAAAGTGACAAACATCAAAATCCAAAAACAATTTCTTTGGCATTTTGCATTTTGTCAATAAATGGTCCTCTTTGTGCATAGATAGATCGCTGAGAATACATCCAACAATAATCAATCAAACATTGTTCTTTAATGAAATCATGCATTAATAGATGAACTATTCGACCAAGCAAGCATTCAACCTAATCACAGTTGTCACATCAATCCAAATAGCATCAACGCTACCATTGGTCCTTGTCAACATTATCATGGCTCTTATACAGGGTGTGGTATACTTGAAACCAGACTGTGTCTTGTCTTCGACGGGGTGCCGCATTCCTTGAAACCAAATAGTATGATCATTCTTGTTTTCCACTTTTGACAATGATGATCAGACTGTTTGTTTGACTTGGTTGAATTTGTGCATCTTATCTTTTTACTGATTTATCTTTGGCTTCGATCATGTTCCTATGTTGCTCGATGATGTCACTGAGTGATTTAGAGTGACCGAGATGGTTCATGGTCCCTTTCCTTTTTTTTGTTGTGTTTGTTGTTTGTGGAATGTTTGTCGCAAACTGGGGCAACTATATCATTGGGTGTCTGTGATAAGTATGTTCACTTTGTGAACGGCGCACATACCTCGACCCTTGATGTATGCACCCTAGGATGCTTCACACATTCCTTGTGTACGATGTGTCTGTCTTTTGCAAAAGGGGTTGCATTCCAGCTCTGGTCTTCAATGCCACGATGCTCTTCATCCTCTTTGCTACATTAAATAAAGGTTCTCACATACTTATGTGCATTTGTGAAAACAAGTTTTCCTTTATCTCTAACTATCCTCTATCTAATTTCTTCTTACTAACACTTCTTCCGTTAGTCTTGGCAGTTCATTTGGTCTAGTTCTCTGATCTCTAAAAAATAAAAAATAAAAATAAGCTACATCCTACATTCATTGGTTAGTACATTTGCATTATATCAATCCCATACAAAGCATTTTATCCATTTCATCTTATAAATGCATCAAAAACATAAACAACATTCATACATGTTACAAAGATTGTACATAGACGGTGCATAAGACATCCATACATGGAAAGTAAACATAAGCCATAACACATTGCAACCCATCATATAGCTGCATATCATATCATATATCAAAAAAAACAAAAAAAATAAAGAGAAAACTATCGGAGTACAAAATTGGACTGTCTGCCCTACGTATGGCCCGCAGGCTAAGTACATAATGTAAAACTCTATATGTCTCTATCATAAGGAGCATGTGCCTTTGTCACTGGGTGCTCCCTCTGTCCTCCTCATCCCTACCATGTCTCAAGGATGAAGTCCCTCTTGTCCTTGGTCCTAGCTGTGGTGGTCTCATAGGTCCACTCACCCCCATGCTGCTCACTAACCTCCGAGAGCATGGCCTGCTCTTTGTCCTCGATCATGACCAATACGACATTTCTTTCTGCTTTGGTGGAACTATACTCTCATATAGAGTCCTCAAATGGTGCATCTCATCTCCTACCTCTAATAACATTATTGCCATCTCACGCACACTAGCATCCCTAATCGACTCAACATACTTGGTCACTCTCTGCTCTGCTTGTTGTGCCTAGGTTATCGCTATATTTTGAGCCACTATCAGCCTGGTTATCTCTGCTCTAAATGTATCCCTCTCAGTTGACCACTGATCCTACTATGTCTTCAAGATAGCATTCTTTCTATCCAATGTAGCAATGTAATCATGCTAACTCGCTATGGCGGCCCTACATGTATGCATCTCCTCTATGCTAGCTATGTCTTGCCTTATGGGTATATACTGTAATGACTGATGATCTTCTAGATCTAGCTCATCTCTCTACGTGCACCTAGGACTCTCCTCTCCCTCATCATCCTCCTCATCCTCCTCATCCCCCTCGTCCTTGTCCCCCTCATCCTCATCCCCCTCATCCTCATCATCTCCCTCCTCATCATCTTCCTCCTCATCATCTCCCTCCTCCTCTCCCTCATCATCATCCTCCTCTCCTTTAGTGAGTGGGAAGTCCTCCTATCTCCTAGGTACTAGAATATCAAGATTTGTCAATGGCACTGGCTGCTGTCATGCAAACCATCGCTCATATCCCTCTGTCATCCTGGCATCTACAAAATCTGATCTCCAATCCCACTATCTCTGTTGTAGTTGTATGAACTTAGCATATGCTATGTGTGGCTAAATTACCCTCCCTCACTAACTCATCTCTCTATGGGATCGAGCAAAGTGTGCAGTCCCTATCAATACATCTTGCCTCTCTCCAAATTGTCATCTGACTCTCTCTGGTAGATACATCTCAATCACTCTCTGGTGATTCATTGGTTGCCCAATCAGGTATCTCTCCTGTCTACAATATGGTAGCTCATCTCCATCATCTGACCATCCAGGGCAATCATGATATGGCCTCCATGTGAAATCTCTCAACCTGTCTAGCTCATGTCACCAATACAATATGTATCTAAATGGACCCTCTGTCAATGCTCCTCCATAACAATACACATATGGTCGATGTGGTACTACCTATCTCTCTACAATCGGCTAACATATGGCTATGTGCTCAAATGCCCATACCTGTAAAAGTGTGACCCCACAGCTCAAATTCTACAGGTCAGCTCAAAGTCTATACCCCCTAATATGCTATCTGATGCAACTAAAAATATAGCATGGCAAGCAAACATGGTCCCCATGTGTATACAGTCCCCTCTATCCCCATTCACTCTAGCACTCTTCCCCATCCAATAGGGAATCCATGTCCTCGTCTGTCACCTACTAATAGGCATGCCATAACCACTGCTATCACCACATATCATTGATCATACTCTGCTGCCATGGTCTCCCTACAGATATCCCTCTCTATGATATCAAGGTCATCTGCGTCGCACTTGAATAATCTGCACAAAGAGTCTCTCCCTATTGCTGGGTCATACACCACCATCTCCCCATGAATCAAAATGCGGAGGATATGCCACATGTCCTCTAGTGTCACAGTTGCCTCTCCAGTTGGAAGATGGAAAGAGGAAGTCTCTGAATACCATCACTCTGCCAATGTAGTGAGAAGTCTTGTGTTTGCCCTAATCTCGGGCATGTATGCAATGTAGTATAATCCAAGTCCTACTAATGTGTCTTTGTCAATACTCCTGAGTCTGTATAGCAACATGAAGCAGTTGGGTTTGTTCTCCCGCGTGATCAATGGATACTATCAACTTTGCATCACAATTGGGGCACAATTTGTTAGTTTTAGGGTTTTCTCCTAATTGCTACATTTCCTTGTTTCATGCACCAATCAAGGTTTTCTTATCTATTTTTGACCTATCCTACCCTTATCTCTCTTTTCAGGATCATCTGCGCACTGCTTTCGGTCAAACTAGAGTCATACTATCTTGCACTTGTGTAGCATCAAGCTACACTTGTATATCTTACATAGGTGCAGAACATCTCTACACAGGTGTAGAATGCACCCACACAGGCACAGATCTGCATTTTTCCCTCCCTTGTGGGCCCCGCAATGTCTCGCAATCAAGCAAAATTCATGAAATTGAACATATGGGTTTTTGGGCTACATACTGCTGCTCCCACATCATTCAATCATCTGTAGGTGCGTACACATTCCCCAAGGTGATCTACCATTGGAATGTTCACCATCTCTCTGCAAGGGTCCTTTTTCCTGAGCAACAACTCCTCCACTTTGGCTAGTGCAAATGAACTCTTTTCCTTCTCCTTGTCTCCTATATAGATCTTTGTCAGTACCTAGATGGACATGCATGCTCTCCATCTTATGATGGTCACGATCTTTTGTGCCTTCCACTGCTTCTCCTTTGTGCATCCGACCTTCAATTTTTGATCCATTCGAACCTATCATCTTCTGTCATTCTTATCGATCACTTAGCCTCTTTTCAAGATTTTTCCGGCCAATTCCTCAAGGGGGCATGCATATGTCATTGTTATTATCTAGGGCATTTTCATTATTGTTCTTTGAAACAATGCTTAGAATCGCATTGTCTCAAAGAGGGGCAAAATGTAGACATCTAAAAATGGTCAACACTTGTGGAGTCATACTTAACATTTGCACATTGCCTTATTTTAGGGTTCTTGCGTCGCATTAACATTTCTTCTATGTTGCGCACTTGGTCTTTATCATTTGCGAGCATCGAGTCCTTCTTCTACATTCCTGATTTTTATCGCTTTCGAATTAGGTCTTGTCAATAGCAATCTTCAGTCATTATTTTGGTCGATCTTATCCTGTCGCATCATTGTGCATGCTCATTTATCATCATTTTGGACATCTTCAATCCTAATCAATGATAGAATTAGGGTTTTGTCCTCTTGTCAATCTTTCAATCATCTTTAGCTTGTTAGTAATCATTTGCGATTATCAAATTGTCAATCTCATAATTTTGTGATTGATTCGTCATCGATCCTTGTCCTTGTCAATCTCATCATTTTGTGATCGATTCATCATCGATCCTTGTCCTTGTCAATCTTGTCATTTTGTGATCGATTCGTCATTGATCCTTGTCCTTGTCAATCTTGTCATTTTGTGATCGATTCGTCATCAATCCTTGTCCTTTTCAATCATGTCAATTTGGATCGATTAGTCATTTTTTCTCATCAATTGGCGCCTATCAATTTGATCTCCTTGTCAATCTTGGTCAATTTGTCATTGATTTTTGTCAACCAATCTCAATTATTTATCAACATTGGTCCTTTGTCTATCAGAATCATGATCGAACCTACATTAATTTCTTGTTGTCTTGATCTAATTCCTTGTCCTCTTATTTCCAGGTTAATCCATTTCTTCTTCTTTGTGGGTTAAATAAATCTATTTATTTAGTCCTAGGTCTCTTTCATGAATTAATTAATGGATGAAAACCTATTAATTAATTCACCTAATTTCTATTTCTCCTATTTACTTTAATTTTTCTAATATTTCCCCTAATTTCATTCCCTCATTTTCTCCTATGTTTATGCTTCCATTTGTTGCAATCATGGAGGCTATTTTCTCTCTTCCCTTTTCTCATGGGAATGGTATTTCAATCTTGTCATAATTTCTCATAATTTGTCATACACCTTGCATAGAAATTGTCATACATTTGTCATAATTTTGCCATTCTTGATTTGAATTTCCTTTCAAATCTCTTCATGCTAATCTTGTCCTCTCTCCAATTTGTCTATAAATTGGATGATTTTCTTCAATGAAAGGGAGATCAATCACATTTTCGAGTAACCTTCTACTGCGAATTTCATCTCTCAACAACTTGCTTTCCACTTGCATTTTTCACTTGTAGGTGAGATCCACATCAAATTTGAAGGTGAAAGAAGAACAATGGAGCCACATGAAGGAGATATATGTGTCAGTTTGTTTTGATTTCATTTGATTTGAATATCTTGTCTTTATGTCTTCATTGATTGGATTGGGATTGCTTTCATAACAGCTCTAGGTTTTGTGGTTGTGCTAATTGCTATTGTTTTGATGATTTTCAATTTTGTGATCTACATTCTAGTGAACCTGACATGAACTAACCCCTTAACCATGTTTTGAGTGCTTTTGAGCTGTTTGCAGGTGAAAAACTCAAGAAACAGGGTGACTCGGAGCTTTCTTGACACTTCTGCAGCTATGTTGACATTTTTTGTGCCAATGTTTGAGTTTTTTGTGCCTATGTTTGAGATTTTTGCGCCTATGTTGAAGTTTTATGCACTTGTGTTGATTGGTTCTGCGCCTATGTTGAGGCATTCTGTGCCTATGCAAGGCTAGAAGAAAAGGTGAAATCAGTTGTTTTTACTCGCAAATTTGTTTGTTTTCATTCTGTTTCTTGCATTCTGGTTTTTCTTTGGTACTAATTCTTTGTGCAGCATCTTAGCGTTAGATGTGATGAAGACTAAAAATGCAACTACTAACAAATCTTATGCTAGATGTGGTCAAAGACTCTCATTAAAACATCTTGCTTGTGATTTTTAAAGTAGTTGCACATTTCATTTCTTAAAGGTTAATGAAACATCATGCATTCTTTGTCTATTTTTAATTTGATTGCATGTTTTAACCCTTAGAACTAGGCCTGCCTCTCAATTTCCCTGGCACTTTGCACAGGCATTGGTGAGAGGGAATGACCCAAAGTGGTGACAGGTTAAAGCCAAGCTCTTCTGAACCCCTCTAAATAACTGTGGATGCAACGAAAGTTGTAGACAACGGGTGCTGGAATGGTATTGTGATGATTTATTCATTGGATCAATACCCACCCGAACGGATGCCCTTACTAGAATCTCTTGTTTTTAGATGCCAAAATCCTTCTATCTATTGGCTCAGGCGTTGTGATATGCGCATGTTGAAGACACCTCTCATGTACTCCTCAGTTAGAGATAGCAAGTCCTTGGGAAGTGATGCTGCTTGAACTCAAAGCTTGGTATGCCCGACAAGTGAGTGCACTGTAAGGGGGAGCTAGTGCTACCAAGTGTCTTGCTATCTAGCTGAGTGTTGTATTTTATGGTTAGAGGGTTCAACAGATATTGCCCTTGCCAGCCATAGGATTTGTTGTGAATGTGCTTGATTGTCTTGAGTCAAAGTCAAACAAACATTTTGTCTTCTGTGATTGCCAAAAGTTAAATCAAAAACAAACTTTCAAAAGTGCTCATAATCAACTTGGGTATTCAAAATCAATAACCTTCAATTCAAAAACAAAATCCAAACAAAAGTCCAAATTTATCCAAGTATTCATCCAACATTTGAACATGTCTTTTCAAAAAATTGAATGTCTTTATTTCAAAATCCATGTCACTTTAGGCTAGGTTTTGCATAGTCCAACTTAGGTCCTAGGGCATATTGTCATCTCGCTTCATTTTAGTCCTTTTCATTGCAAGCATCCGCATTTTGCACTTAGGTTCAAAATTATTTCCCTAAGTTTGCATTTCATTGTCATATCCAAGCTAGATTTCCATTTAGGTGACATTCGTGCATTATCCTTGTCATGCTAAAATTAGGTCTTTCCTAGGCTGCATTTCACATATTCCAAGTCATTGGTCTTCGCATATCCTTATCATTGTATTGTCATCTTGTCTTGGCTTCATCTTGTCATATCATATCCTTAGATCATTTTCATGTCATATCCTAAGTCATTTTCATAATCATTGCCTTCTTGCATTTAGTCTCAAAAATTTGGTTTGTCAAACTTGAAAAATCAAAACTTTGGATGATACCCTAAGTTGTTGTTAAGGAGTCTTGACATTGTCTAAAATTTGTCCTTTCATTAATATCATTTTTGTCAAACCTAGCTTAGTATCCAAGCATATAGGTGAGATATTGTCAATTTTTCCTATTGTCATTTGGTCCTTTGTCCTTTAAGGTCTTCACTTCATTTCAACTTCCCAAGGTTGAGTCTTTAGGTTTGCATTCGAAAAAGTTTGTCAAAATCTTGAAAAACAACAAAAACATAGGTTACATTCTTTCCATAGATTACATTTTCATCTATTTAGGTTGCATTTAGTTTCATATCATACATCATCCTTTTAAAATTAAAAAAAATCCCAAAGATATTGCATTTGCATAGTGACATGCCTATTGAAACAAGGTCAAAATCTAAGAAGATGGGCAAACCAACATATCAATGCATTGACAACGTATCAAACTCACAGTTTCAACCTAGTCAAACATTACAAATTGAAGGTTCGTCAAACACATCATTACCACAATATGGAATGGTTGAACTTGGACCACCTCCATTATATGAGCCAGTGTTTGTACCCATGAAACCGGGATATCGGAATGTTCCACCAATGCCAAGGGAAAATGCACCTTTTGACTGGAATCAACTAAACCTGCAACATGAAATTCAAACTCAAACATTACATGAGGAACAAACTCTTTCACAATTATATCCAACCCAACAACAAGGCAATATTGGTAAAACTTTTTATGATGAAACAAGTGTCAAATACAAAAACTAGAGGAGAAACTAGCTCGAGAAACAAAGATCATTGAACAAAAGGTGAAAAATAGTGAGAAGATTAGATCCCAAATCTCCAAAACATTTAAAAAATTTCAAGGTCCAAACCCAAACTTTGAGCCAATTGATGTAAGATCTCTTATTGAACAATCAAACATACAAGCTCTCCTCTCACAAATAGAGATGATAAAATAATTTCAAGAAAAGAGACAACAACATTATGTGCCTCCACAATGAGAACAAGAAGGTGTTTACTATCAATCACATTTTCAACCAACACAACCAATGGTCCAATTTCAACAATATGTCCAACCAACTATTAATTATTGACAACAAACTCATTATCAACAACTATAATCAGAAATTCAAAAACAAAACTTGCAACATGCACCAAGCCAAATTTTGAACATGTCAAACCAATTTGATCAACATCTAGTTCGAAATCAAAACATGACATCAGACCAGAACCAAATCCTTTCCAAACAAGTTCAAGTTCCAGATACAACTATGTAAAAACCTCGAAAGAAAGGTGGCCTTATTGCAAGGATTTTAAGGAAATTACCAAGTGAGTTCTTTGAGGAAGATCAAGATAATACACTTATGTCTAGCAATGCCTCATCCCCCCACAAACAAATTGACTCTCCAATGGCATCTATCCCTACACCTTTAGAAGTTTCACAAAAACCTTCCATATTGTCCTCATCAAACAATACACCCAAGGATGAAATTATCCAAGGGCTATCCATAATTGATTGCCAAGATAATCCAATTCATGATGCACATCCTTGTCATGTTTCAGAAATATAAGACCCAATGCCACCATGCACTTTATTGGCATTACCTGTTTTAGAGGACCCCATTTGAAGTCCCTCTTCCTCATGTTCAAGCATTGATTCCTTGCCAGAATGCATCACAAATGTTGAAAGTGCATTTCCTTCTTGCCAAAACATTGATCCCTTGTTAGAATCCCCCATGCATATCCAAAGTCCAACCCAATGTCAAGAGGTTAATTTAGAGCATGAAGAAACGTGTCTTGAAATAGATGAAGATCAAGATCTTGAAACCTTATCATCCCATCCAATTGTTGATAAAGATGCCATTTCCCTAGACACTCACAATGATTCACTTATTCCTGTCAATTCTATCGCAGAACACAATGTCCTTTCAAATCCCATTGACATTCCACTTCCTAAGAAAGATCAAGATATCCCTTCCATCCTTTCCGATGATCCCATTAAAAGTCAAGAGCAAAGCACCTTTAAAGAGGATTCCAATGATCTTCCTCCTTGTCAAGATCAAATTATTCCTTTAAATCCTCCACAAGATTTTTTTTTTCCTCCATCTCCTTGTCTAAATGCTCCATATACACTCCAAGATCTCATTTCTTTTGATGATCCCACTATTTCTCCCACTCCAACTCTTGAAGAGCCTATCATTGAACCATGTCCACTACACAATCCTAGTCCCCCTCATGATTCTAACATGTCAGTGCAAGATGTTCATGAACCCTCAACATTCATAATGGTTTCTTCCACTTTGGTGCAATCCGATCTACTTCAAGATCTCATTATTTCTCTCATATCATATCCACCTCATACTGGACTCGCGTCTTCTTCCCAAAGAAAAGAGTATCCTACAAGTCAAGATATTCATAAAGGCAAAGGAGTAGATCTCCATAAGTAAGAATCCCTTCATGTTAAAGAAAATATTAAAGGTCATGGCCTCAATTAAATTCCTCAAGATGTGGGTACCCCTACTAAATCCAACATCCCTTCAAAATCCAAACATATCCCTTCCCCTTTATCCCTTCCATCCATCTTAGGTCCTTATAATATCCTTGTGTCCTGTATGCAAGGTCAACAAAGGAACACATATTTGAGTAACTTTCCTCCATGCAAAAGACCTCCACTTCATTCCTATCCATCCATGCATTCCTTTCCCCCTCCAAGCAATTTGGATGCCAAGTATAAAAGTCATAAGTCTAGAAATCCACATGTATTCAAGGATCAACATGTCCAATATAATCAACATGTCAAAACAAAGAAAAATTTGATCTATAAAGAAAAGGAAAAATCCAAAAGGTCACAAAGGCCCATTTCTCAAAAACAAAAGTTAAAATCTATATGGGTTCCTAAATCCCTTGTGTTGGCAATGCACTCCAAGGAACCACAAAAGCATGAAAAATCAAAAACCATGTGGATCCCTAAGCGGCTCCTTGAAGCACAAAAGCCTAAAGAAACATCCAAATTCACATCCAAAGTTGCTATTCCTCATCCAACGCTCTCAAATTTGTTCCTCCATCACCTTCTTCATCCATTTTGTGCCCTTATGTCCCAATATCCCAAGCTATTCCTCCATCCAAATCTCAGAATCTGAGATCCATTTTTCCTCCATCAATCCACCGCCCGTCAAGGTGTGTTCCAATGTTGATCTTGCCTTCATTTCCATCCAGTGAATCCCAATCTTTCCAATACCCTTTCCACTATCCAATGCATATTTTCCATTCTTCGATCCCTTTGATCCCATCCTTTGCATAAATCCTTGCCTTAATTTCATCTCTTTTTCCATGTCCCTTTCCTTTTTTTTGTTGTGTTTGTTGTTTGTGGAATGTTTGTCACAAATTGGGGCAACTATATCATTGGGTGTTTGTGATAAGTACGTTCACTTTGTGAACGCCATACATACCTTGACCCTTGATGTATGCACCCTAGGATGCTTCACTCATTCCTTGTGTGCGATGTGTCTATCTTTTGCAAAAGGGGTTGCGTTCCAGCTCTAGCCTTCAATGCCATGATGCTCTACATCCGTTTTGCTACATTAAATAAAGGTTCTCACCTACTTATGTGCATTTGTGAAAGCAAGTTTTCCTTCATCTCTAACTATCCTTTGTCTAATTTCTTCCTACTAACATTTCTTCCATTAGTCTTGGTAGTCCATTCGGTTTAGTTCTCCGATCTCTAAAAAATAAAAAATAAAAATAAGCTACATCCTGCATTCATTGGTTAGTACATTTGCATTATATCAAGCCCATACAAAGCATTTTATCCATTTCATCTTATAAATGCATCAAAAACATAAACAACATTCATACATGTTACAAAGATAGTACATAGACGGTGCATAAGACATCCATACATGGAAAGTAAACATAAGTCATAACACATTGCATCCCATCATATAGCTGCATGTCATATCGTATATCAAAAAAAACAAAAAACAAAGAGAAAAATATCAAAGTACAAAATTGGACTGTTTGTCCTACGTATGGCCCGTAGGCTGAGTACATAATGTCAAACTATATATGTCTCCATCATAAGGAGCACATGCCTCTGTCACTGGGTGCTCCCTCTATCCTCCTCATCCCTGCCATGTCTCAAGGATGAAGCCCCTCCTATCCCTGGTCCTGGGTGTGGTGGTCTCATAGGTCCACTCACCCCCATGCTGCTCACTGACCTGTGAGAACGTGGCCTACTCTTTTTCCTCGATCATGACCAATATGACACTACTCTTTGCTCTAGTGGAACTGTACTCTCATATAGAGTCCTCAAATGGTGCATGTCATCTCTTGCCTCTAATAACATCTGTTCCATCTCACGCACACTAGCATCCCTAATCGACCCAACATACTTGGTCACTCTCTACTCTGCTTGCTATGCCTGGGCTATCACTGTATCTTGAGCAACTATCAGCCTGGTTATCTCTACTTTGAACATATCCCTCTTAGTTGACCTCTGAGCCTGCTCTGTCCTCAAGATAGCATTTTGTCTCTCCAATGTAGCAATGTAATCATGCTAACTCGCTATGGTGGCCCTACATATATGCATCTCCTCTATGCTAGATGTCTCCTTCCCTATGGATATATCTTGTAATGACTCATGATCTGCTGGATCTGGCTCATCTCTCTACGTGCACCTAGGACTCTCCTCTCCCTCATCGTCCTCGTTAGCCTCCTCATCCCCCTCATCCTCATCCCCCTTTTCCTCATCCCCCTCATCCTCATCATCTCCCTCCTCATCATCTCCCTCCTCCTTTCCCTCATCGTCATCCTCCTCTCCAAGAAGTGGGAAGTCCTCCTGTCTCCTAAGTAACGAAATATCAAGATCCATCAATGGCACTAGCCGCTGTCATGCAAACCATCACTCATACCCCTACTTCATCCTGGCATCTACAACATCTGACCTCCAATCCCACTATCTCCATTGTAGCTATATGAAGTCAACATATGTTATGCGTGGTTGAATCATCCTCCCCCAATGACTCGTCTCTCTATGCGATCGGGCAATGTGTGCAGTCCCTATCGATACATCCTGCCTCTCTCCAAACTATCATCTAACTCTCTTTGGCAGATACATCTCAATCACTCTCTAGCAATTCACTTGTCACCCAATTAGGTATCTCTCCTATCTACAATACAGTAGCTCATTGCCATCATCTGACCATCTAGGGCAATCATGATATGGCCTCCATGTGAAATCTCTCAACCTGTCTAGCTCATGTCACCAATACAATATGTATCCAAATGGACCCTATCTCAGCACTCCCCCATAGGAGTACACATATGGTCGATGTGGTACTACCTGTCTCTCTACAATCGGTCGACATATGGCTATGTGCTCAAATGCCCATACCTGTAAAAGTGTGACCCCACAGCTCAAAGTCTGTACCCTTTGATATGCTATCTGATGCAACTAAAAATTAGCATGGCAAGAACACATGGTCCCCATGCGTATACAGTCCCCTCTATCACCATCCACTCTAGCACTCTTCCCCATCCAATAGGGAATCCATGTCCTCATCAGTCACCTCCAAATAAGCATGCTATAACCACTGCTATCACCACATATCGCTGATCATACTCTGCTGCCATGGTCTCCCAGTGGATCTCCCTCTCTATGATATCAAGGTCATCTGCGTCACAATTGAATAATCTGCACAAAGAGTTTCTCTCTACTGCTGGGTCATACACCACCATCTCCCCATGAATCAGAATGTGGAGGATATGCCACACGTCCTCTAGTGTCACAGTCGCCTCTCATGTCGAAAGATGGAAAGAGGAAGTCTTTGAATGCCATCACTTTGTCAATGCGGTGAGGAGTCCTGTGTTTTCCCTAATCTCAGGCATGTACGTAATGTAGTATAATTCAAGTCCTGCTAATGTGTCTTTGTCAGTACTCCTGAGTCTGCATTGCAACATGAAGCAGTCAGGTTTGTTCTCCCGCATGATCAATGGATACTATCGACTTTGCATCACAATTGGGGCACAATTTGCTAGTTTTAGGGTTTTCTCCTAAGTGCTACATTTCCTTGTTTCATGCACCAATCAGGGTTTTCTTATCTATTTTTGACCTATCCTACCCTTATCCCTCTTTTCAGGATCATCTGCGCACTGCTTTCAGTCAAACTAGAGTCATAAGTGCACAATTGCGCTTGTGCACACTATCTTGCACTTGTGTAGCATCAAGATACACTTGTATATCTTACATAGGTGCATAACATCTCTATACAGGTGTAGAATGCACCCACACAGGCACAGATCTACATTTTTCCCTCCCTTGTGGGCCCCGCAATGTCCCGCAATCAAGCAAAATTCATGAAATTGAACATATGGGTTTTTCAGCTACATACCATTGCTCCCACGTCATCCAGTTGTATGTAGTGTGTACATGTTCCCCAAGGTGACCTGCCATTGGAATGTTCATCATCTCTCTGCAAGCGTCCTTTTTCCTGAGCAACAACTCCTCCACTTTGGCCAGTGCAAATGAACTCTTTTCCTTCTCCTTGTCTCCTATCTAGATCTTTGTCAGTAGCTAGATGGACGTGCATGCTCTCCATCTTATGATGGTCGCGGTCTTTTGTGCCTTCCACTGCTTGTCCTTTGTGCATCCGACCTTCAATTTTTGATCCATTCAAACCTATCGTCTTCTATCATTCTTATCGATCACTTGGCCACTTTTCTAGATTTTTCTGGCCAATTCCTCAAGGGGGCATCCATATGTCATTGTTATTGTCTGAGGAATTTTCATTATTGTTCTTTGAACCAACGCTTAGAATCACATTGTCTCAAAGAGAGGCAAAATGTAGATATCTAAAAATGGTCAACACTTGTGGAGTCATACTTTAACATTTGCTCATTGCCTTATTTTAGGGTTCTTGCGTAGCATTAACATTTCTTCTATGTTGTGCACTTGGTCTTTATCATTTGCGAGCATTGAGTCCTTCTTTTGCATTCCTCATTTTTATCACTTTCGAATTAGGTCTTGTCGATAGCAATCTTCGATCATGATTTTGGTCAATCTTATCCTGTCACATCATGGTGCATGCTCATTTATCATCATTTTGGACATTGTCAATCCTAATTGATGATAGAATTAGGGTTTTATCTTTCAATCATCTTTAGCTTGTTAGTAATCATTTGCGATTATCAGCTTGTCAATCTCATCATTTTGCGATCGATTCGTCATCGATCCTTGTCCTTGTCAATCTCGTCATTGATCCTTGTCCTTATCAATCTTGTCATTTTGCGATCGATTCATCATCGATCCTTGTCCTTTTCAATCATGTCAATTTGGATCGATTAGTCATTGTTTCTCTTCAATTGGCTCCTATCAATTTGATCTCCTTGTCAATCTTGGTCAATTTGTCATTGATTTTTGTCAACCAATCTCAATCATTTATCAACATTGGTCCTTTGTCAATTAGAATCATGATCGAACCTACATTAATTTCTTGTCATCTTGATCTAATTCCTTGTCCTCTTATTTCTAGGGTTTTATTATTTGTTCATTTAATCATTTTCTTCTTCTTTGTGGGTTAAATAAATCTATTTATTTAGTCCTAGGTCTCTTTCATGAATTAATTAATGGATGAAAACCTATTAATTAATTCACCTAATTTCTATTTCTCCTATTTTCTTTAATTGGTCTAACATTTCCCCTAATTTCATTCCCTCATTTTCTCCTATGTTTATGCTTCCATTTGTTGCAATCATGGAGGCTATTTTCTCTCTTCCCTTTTGTCATGGGAATGGCATTTCAATCTTGTCATAATTTCTCATAATTTGTCATACACCTTGCATAGAAATTGTCATGCATTTGTCATAGTTTTTCCATTCTTGATTTGAATTTCCTTTCAAATCTCTTCATGCTAATCTTGTCCTCTCTCCGATTTGTCTATAAATTGGATGATTTTCTTCAATGAAAGGGAGATCAATCACATTTTTGAGTAACGTTATACTACGAATTTCATCTCTCAACAACTTGCTTTCCACTTGCATTTTGCACTTGTAGGTGAGATCGACATCAAATTTGAAGGTGAAAGAAGAACAATGGAGCCACATGAAGGAGTTATCTGCATCGGTTTGTTTCAATTTCATTTGATTTGAATATCTTGTCTTTATGTCTTCGTTGATTGGATTGGGATTGCTTTCATAGCAGGTTTAGGTTTTGTGGTTGTCCTAATTTCTATTGTTTTGATGATTTTCAATTTCTTGATCTACAAGAAGATCTCCAACACTACGGTTGAAAAGCTCACCGATGCAACCCATGATGGAAGATCGATGAGGGTCAGCACCATCAAAGACAAAGATGTGAAATTTTCCAGCATCATCATCAGGTACAAGGTAACTCAATCAAGTCGATTGAACTTTGTTGCCAGTTCTTGTAACTATGTTGCCAACCAAATGAAAGAATAATGAAAAATATGACTTATGTGAATGGTTAAGGAGTGAATTGATGTTAAATATTGGCAAGATCAAAGGTGCTAAGAAAGGAACCTTCTAGTTTGGCAATCTTATTGTTTGTTTGATGTTGTACTTTATGAATGAGCTACTGGGTTTGGGAAAGAAACATTGGGCTCATGAAATACTAGTAGGTATGATGATCTAATATGCAATTACCAGTCTTGGTAGTAACTAGGATGAGAGGCTTTAGGGATACTTTAAAACGTTTCTAGAAAACATGAGACTGAGGGAAAGAATCTCCAAACACATTGTGGAGAAATAATCCATTGGTATTTTCTTCATGATTAAAATAGTTGAGACACTGATGGAAGCAGTGGAACCTAGAACTATATGGGTCACTAAATTGGTTATGAAGTAGATGGCAACATTTTGGAGCTATATGCTAAAATGTTGATTGATGCTCCTTTGGATGATAAGGCTCTTCAGGTCAAAATTAGTTTCAACAAGAAAAGGAGGGAAAATAAGATAGACAAAATGCCTAAATTTTTTTAAAGTATAATTCACAGGATAGATACAAAACTAGGTTATGGATCTAAACTGGTTGATCAATCGGTAGCAATTGGTGCTTCTGAGGTAAATAGGCCCGAGACTTTCATTTATTCTATCACTTTTGACTCTGATCCAAAGGATAATCAACCTCTTTCATTTAGAATGGTATAGAGGAAGAAAGATGACAAGCCTCTAGTAGAAGAGAAGAAGGTGGAACCAAGAAGGAAGCTGGTAAGAAAGGTAACAATTGCATCCACACCTCTGACAAGGAAACCTACTTAGAAGAGGCAACCTACTCCATCCAATCCTACAACCCCCAACAAGAAGGAAAAGAGTGATGAAGCAACTGAACTGGTAATATGACTTGTGTAGAGTTAATTGATGAGGTAACTAAAGATGGAATTCTTAAGAATGTGTCAAATTTCTATGAAGATTTAGATGTTAATGAGCAAAATGAAATGGAAGAAGCAATTTTGTTACATTTAGATATATATAAGAAGGCTTTGGTAGAGATTTTGATGGAGATTCCTTTATCATTCTATAATAAGTTAGATGCAAAGAGATTAGATTCAATCAGAAGGGACAAAGAGAACAAAGAAATTGAATTTTTGAGTATGTGTGGTTCTATAAATAATGAGGAAATGAAAAGATGTATAGAAGTTGCAAATAGAACAATCTTTAGTAGCAAACCTTGACAAATAATCTTAATGATGGGTAGAGTAAATGAGATAATAAATGAGACCAGTGATGGTTGGGCTAAATTATTCCAAAAGATTCCCGATTTTCTCACTTCTCAAGAAAAAATTGCTAAGGCAATAGCTACCACCATTCTAGATAAATCTAAAGGGAAAGGAATTTTGGGAAGTTCGGATCAAATTTTCAATGAACCAGTAGTTAAACCTATAACTAATGAGAGTGTATAGACTAAATCAGCAGAGACAACATTTGTATAGCCTGAGCAAGGAAAAATAGATAGTGTACAGGATACTGATAATATTGTGGATAATACTCCACCGATAGTAACAGATGTTGCACCAAGTGGCAAAGCCACTGGTGCAAAAGAGGATGAGAAAAGGGATACACCAAGAGAGGATAAGGTAAAGGAGACTGATAAAACACATAGTAAGCTACCGACAGTTGATTCCCCAACAAAAATTTTGGCAATTGAGACTTCTGAAGTTGAGAAGAAATCAATCACAGAGATGAGTCCCATAGAGCTAATGATGATGCCTACTCAAAATCTAATGGAGGAAGGATTTGCCAACAAAGGAATAATAGATCAATCAATAACAATTTTGCATCAATTGATTCCTGATTGTATGATAGAAAATGAAGAAATCCCTTCTGGCAAGCTTAAGTTATTGACATAGCATATATCTAAAAACTTTCAATCATTGCAACACATTTCCGACAAGAAAGCACTTAAAAGATTTACTCTAGCCAAGAAAGCCACTTTTGATTAGATTATTGAGATAGAGAAGAGGAAGGTTGAAGAGAAACTTATACTTATTGAAAATTCTTTGAAACAATGTACTAACATCTACAGGGTGTGTTATAATATAGAAATTATTACAACAAATGTAGATAAGAGGTTAAAGGAGTTACATGAACAGATTGCTAATATTGCTAATTTTTTTGATGGACTAACTTCACTTACAACATCCATTGATGGAAAAATTTTGACTTTGGAGAACCAAGTTTTTTCTTTTGAAAAGGAAAGAGACAAGATTATTTGGAGAGAAAGGAATCTTAGAGGTTTGGTGAGTCTAATATTGGATTCACTTGGTGTACATAAGAGGGAATGTATGGATATGCTTGCGAAGCCCACACCGACAGAAGTCACTAAGAAAGAAACACTTTCACATTTACTGAGTGGACTTATATCCATATCTAGAATATTCAAAACCGGCTGGGATACTTATGTACAGTTGCTAGAGAAAGCTTACCCAGAAATCTTGAGATTGGTCAAGCTCCAATAAAGTAATCTGTACCAATTCTTTCAATTCTTTCACCGGTCTTTGGAATTGATGCCAAAGGGGGAGTGTATATTATGTGAAAAATATTATGTGTATAATCCTAGGGGGAGGATATCAGACAAAGTATATTGCAAACATGGTCAATCAACTCAGGGGGAGCATACTTCAGTTGAACTGGCAGGGAATCCATTTTTCACATGAGTGTTGCCATCAATGCCAAAGGGGGAGATTGTTGGCAATTGACACTAATTGGATTCATATGTTGTCATTTATGGAAACAAGATTCTATAGAAGACTTATAATAGCAGATACCGACATTTGGAGGCATACACTGACAGATACCGGCATTGCAATATTTGGGGTCATCACCGGCACCGACATTGGCATCCAGTACTTCAGTGAAACTGACATCATTGTGGGATCTGAAAGGTTTTATTTGTAAAATCATTTTGTAATTATTGTATAGGGCCAACATTGAATATATTTTGTATTGTAAGCCGACATAAGGCATATTGTTTGTAAAGGGTATATAAGTTAGTCTGGTAGGTCATTTTGATATATGACAAGGTAGTAGAACTGTGTAATGCAAAGGATATGTTTGTAGGTCATTTGTATGCAAATTTTATATTATGTAATAATCAGTAGATGGTTTGTAAAGCATTCTTGGTGGAGAGGAGATAATGGTAGAAGGTTTCAGGGTTTATGAACTGGTACACAACAGAGCTATAATTAGAACTCTTTTTGGCATTGTAGATGCATTTTGTGAGTTCACCAATACTGTTTTATCTCAATAGAAACTTGTAGTGAATGAGACCCTTTTGTGTTGACCAGTGTGCCTTCCTACATGTGTAGGCCCCCATGCTATGTAATATCTTTCATATAGCTAGTGAATTGATATCCCACCATAGTTTTTCCTCTTTGAGGTTTTCCAAGTATAAATTCAATGTGTTATGGTGTTCATTCATGTGGTTGGTTTATTTACTTCATGTTATATGTTTCTTCATTTATTGGTTTATATGTGTATGTTATAAAAGGGTAAAATCTTGTGTTACCAACAAAACACTGATTCACCCCCCCCCCCTCTCAGTGTTCTTGGATTAATTTTATTCCAACACATATCACTATAAAACCAACAAAAACCCCTGGATATTGATGTTACAAACCAAAATTTGAAAGAATTGAGTTTTGATCATTTATAGAAAAAAAGTTATGCATTTTGGGAGGCACATCACTCTTAAAAAATGTAGTTTTCTGTAAAAAAGTTCTTTTTGAGGGAGATGGAAAAATTGAAAAAAAAATTGAAAAAAAAAATATTTAGAATCTATAGACAAAATTCTACAAATAACTAATTTACATCATCTTAAAATTCTTAATAGTTTAAAAGTTATAGTTGTTGGAAGTTGAAGATTATTTTTAAAATGTTCAACTTAGTGTCAAAAGTGGCAAAAAAGTGGGAACCATTATTGCGTTTCACCTGGATACAAACAAGAAAGCACCAATCCACTCCACCATAAGCCTTCAACATGTCAAGTTTCATTAGGAAACCTTGGTTTTTGGAGACATCTATGGAATGAATAACATCATGGACCGATATGATGGAATCCAGAATTTACCTTCCAAGAATGAATCTAGTCTGTTGTGGAGAAATGATATCTAGAAGAATAGAGAGCAATATAAGAGTGAAAACTTTAGATATAATATTGTAAAAGGAAATGCATAGACTAACCGATCTAAAAAGCTCCATAGAGTCAACACCCAGGGGTCTTAGGGATAAGGACAAAAAATGTGGCATTGATTTATTTCAAAATAAGCTTAGATCTAAAGAATTATTTAACACCCTTAACAATGTCCTGGCTAATGATGTACCAAAACAACTGAAAGAAGAACATCGAGAAGCCATCTGGGCCAGGGGCTTTATTACCTTCAAAGTAAAAGATAGCTTGCTTGATCTCAACATTAGAGAAATTTATTATGGTCTCTCCCAATCATCTTTGGCATAGCAGAAAGGAATAAGTCTTGGGAACTTTTATCCAGATTGCAATCCACTGACAAGATAGACGAGAAGTAGGATCTAGCTTCCTTTTTTATGTCATCTTCTTGAAAGGACATAGTCCCCCCTATGGACATTTTTGATATTCTATTGGCCTCTTTGTGTTTCATGGTAGTCATATGAAAGAATATTGTATTCTTATCACCTTCCTTAAGCCATAGAGAATGGGAGCATTGCTTCCTAAACATCTCTTCTTTTTTAATGATATCATGATACTTACATAATATATTGTTCTTAGAAGTGATAGAGACCTCACTATACCCATTAGCTTGGATTTTGGCCTGAATATCCTTAAGATCAAGTTGGATCACAAATTTAGAGGCAAAAATGTCACCAAAAACTTCCTTATTCCATCTCTTAACCTTGTCCTTCACATGTCTTAACTTTTTGGGCACCGGGAACATGGAAGATCCCTCCACCAAAAAGTTCCACCAATCTTTAATAGCTTCCTCAAGCTTGGGGTGGCTCATCCATATCTTTTGAAATATGAAGAGGAAGTTTCTCCTACCAGAGATGGGGTCTACCACAAAATAAATCAAAAAGTGATTTGAGCCAATACGAGGATGCGCATTTAAGGAATAGATGTAATGATTAAACCAATCATTAGAGATAAGGGCCCTATCAAGTCTCACCTGGATAATGATCGGAGCCATTTTTTCTATTAGTCCAAGTATAATTAGCACCCTACAAGTCCACATCATGGAGCACCTGATTATCAATGAAGTTCATCAAATCCATCCTACTATCAAGCTGAGAAGGAATCCCCCAAATTTCTCATTCTCCTTGAGGGGAGTGTTAAAGTCTCCCATCACCGGCCAACCTTCATAATTGAATTGAGCTCTGATAGAGTCTAACTTATTCCAAAATCTACTTCTTCCAAGTTTAGAATTTGGAGCATAGATATTAGATAAAATCCAAGTGGTCCCATCTTTGATGTGACGAAATCTATCAAACATCATATTGTTGTCAAGCCAAAAATGATTCCCCTAGATGTGTTGAAGGTTCCAAAAGAGAGCAATACCTCTAGAGGCACCATCTGAGCTACCGCCAAAAACTCCATAGTTCTTAAACACTTTGATTTTTTCCACTTTATCCTTAGGCATTTTAGTTTCTTGAATCAGAACAATATCAGGTTTGTGATCCCTAACTAAGTTCCTAAGAATCTCATGTTTATGTAGACCATTAAGTTTGCAAATGTTCCATGAAATAATCTTCATATTTGTTTAAAAGAGAATACCTCATGGATGGTCAACTGGGTACCATTCTCTACATTCTTGTTGGCTTCTAGCTCCCTCTTTTGAGTAGCTAATCTCCTTCTCGGTGTTACTAGATTTGAACCCACATTAGCTTTGTTCCTCCCACTGGTTTTCACAAGAGTAGTCTTGGGTGTAGATTTGGGACCCTTTTTTCCTTTCCACTTTTTCTCTATGACATCATTGATCTAGATTTCATCATCCATAGGGTTTGAGGTAGGTTCTTTTTGCAAAGCATCAGGTTTTCCTTCTTCATCTGTCCATTTAGAGATTATATTGAGAAGAGAAGTTATCGGTGACAATGGAAAAGTGGATTTAACATACTCAACAAACTTTTGTGATTTAGAAGAGGAGTTTCCACCAAGAATATTGCATTGTTGGGCATCTCCAAAGCTAGGGTAAGGCTCCTCATTTTTCAAATCCTTAGAAATAGAGTTCGAGTCCTCCATATTGTTAGCTTGCAACACAACATGGATTTCATCTTCCTCCAGGTTTTCATCCTTCTTCTCATCACAGTTGGGGCTAGGATTTTCTCCTTCATCAGATCTAGCCTGGTCACCTTTGAAATATTCCTTCTTTGATTCCTTAGTACAAACCATATTATTATTTTCCTTTTGATCAAAGGTATCAGGAATAATGGCATTCTGGATCTCTTATTCCTTCTTGTTGGTATTTTTATCTTTCCACTACATCCTCTTATCTTTTTTTGTATTTATCCTTTTCAGCCTGCAGGGGGAATTTCTTGGCAATATGTCCATCTTTTCTACAATGGAAACACACAAAATGAATGCTCTCATATTCTAATGATTGGATCCATTTCCCAAGCCTAGAGTTAATCTCAATGGAGAGAGGCATATCCATTCCTTGGGAGACACCCAAATAAATTCTTGCATAGGTAAGTCATCTTCTAGCTACTGTTGTAGGAGCAATGGAAAGGAGTTTACCAAAGGAACATACCAAACCATTAAAGACATCTTCAACCCAAAATTCTAGGGGCACACCTAGTATTCTTACCCAAATAGGGGCCTATGCAAAGAAGGGAGCATTAAGATCTAGCAATAGCGACCACTTCTGAAGAGCCAAAGCAGTTTTCCCAATCACCCAAGGACCACCACAAAGAATCTTAGTCATATCTTATTCACAAGAAAAGATCAGGGAAAGAGAACCTTTCAACATAGTAGTTATTTCCACTTGTCCCTTAAGAAACCACTTTTTTCTAGCATACTCCCTAATGACATCAATATTAGGTCTAGGACCCAGGAATTTATCGACTAGAGTTAGGGCCATCGAAGTGATATTGTGCTCGATCACTGGATCTGGGACTTCAATAGGAAATCTTCCTTTATCAGGGTAAAAAATATTGCATACCTCAAGGAGAGAAGAATTCCTCAATGGTTTGATGCCAAACAAAGAGGACCAAGGGTGAGACCTCTCCACCCAATTAACCTAGCAAAGAATCCTTAAACCAAAAATTGACAAGTGGGCATCAAAGTAAATACCTTTGGTCCTACACCCTGCGGTTGTTGATAGGTCTACACATGGTCTACATGATGATTTTCCCTCATAATTTGCACCATCCTTGCCAAGCCTTCCTTGAAAATAAGCTATTTTCAGCTTCCCACCTCCTTTATAACTCTCTGGGATGCCTAGATGGACATCCATGCACTCCAATTTGTATTGGTCATAGTATTTTTCACTTTTCAGGACTTTTATCCTTTGTGTTTGAACCTTAATTTCCGTTCCATTTGCGATATTTGAATCCTGACATTTTTATTGACAATTTAACCTCTTGTTCACATTTTTCAATTAATTTTTTGTGGTGGCACACTTATGACCTGTTACACTTGGGGAATCTATTACTATGATTTTTCTCAATTTTTTTTTTAAACAATGCTCTTAATTGAATTGCCTCAAAGAGGGGAAAAATGTACACTAAAAAATGGGCATTGCCTGCATTTCCTATTTTTAACATTTTTTCTCATTGTGCATGTAGTCTTTACTATTCATTGATCTTATCTCATTCTTCTCTCCCATTTCCTATCCCGTTGATATCATTTTGTCCAAATTTTGATTATATGATATCAATTTGTCCAAAAATCTATCTCATTGATATCATTTTATCCCCGTTTCAATTCTATTATATCAATTTGTCCTAAAAATTTAACCAATGATGTCATTTTATCCCCATTATATCTCATGACATTATTTTGTCCCATATTCATATCCATTGGCATTAATTCGGTCCCATTTCATGTCACATGACTTCATTTTATCCTTATGTCATGTCCTTTGACTCGTTTTGACCGATTCTTCCCATTTTCTTCTCATTTCTTCCCAATTCTATTGGCATTCTGCACTCTTATGAGAATAGTTGATGTTATCATTGATGAAAACCAACTGGTAATCATCTGTCAACCCACTGACAGGTACTGACACCAACAATAGACTTCTACATTCACTAGTAGGCACTTCACTGGTAGCAGTAATAATGGATACCGACACTCAAGCCAACATGGAATAAACTATTTTATATTGTAATTATCTTTTGTAAAGGCCGACATGGCATATTGTAAAAGAATCATATATATATATGAGATCTTATAGGTCATTTTGTATGTAATATATGAGAGAGGATGATACATGATAGTTGATATTTTTGTATAAGGTGATGTAGTTGACAGTGAAGGTTTTCATAATGGAGTAAGCTTAAATTGGTACTGATCCTAGCATAGTTGATGTTGATCTTAAGCAGTACATTGTATTTAATTTTGATAATCCATTTTTTAAGTCAGTGAGACTTTTGTTTTGTGATTGAGCAGTGAGCTCTAGGCTGCTAGCCTTCCTGCATGTGCAAGCCCCTCATTGTAAGTAATGTTTATTCATTGGCTAGTGAGTGAATATTATGGGTCACAAATCTCACTGAGGTTTTTCCAAAACTAGGTTTCCTCATTAAATATCTTATGTTATGGTGTGTTTTCTATGCTATCTCTATTTTTCTTGTTTACTACATTAATTCTTATTTATCGGTACACTATTTTGGAATGCAAAGTTCTTAATAAGGTTAAATCTTATGCTAACCAATTAGACACTAATTCAGCCGCCCCCCCCCCCCCCCCCAAGTGTCTTTGGGACTGTCATTGATTCTAACAATTGGTATCAGAGCCTAGTCCTCTATTTTCAAAATCCTAATAGCTTGAGGATCATTCTGACACTAGTACAGATTGAGAACTTAAGGAAACAATTGGAAGGAGCTCTTATAGATTATGATGCAAAAAAAGTGAAGAACATCAGATTGGAGGAAGAACTTAAAATTTCTTAAGAATTCCTTTTGGCACTTCAAAATAACCTTGTTATTGCAAAGACCACAAGAAAAGAACTTCATATGCAGATGGAGAATCAGGATGATGAAAAAGAAACTCTTAGAGAACTTGCAAACAATTTGAGACAAGAAAACAATACTATGAAGAATTAAATGCAAGATATGACTATGAGGTTTTGTAAAGACATTGAAGATAGAAAGAAAAATGAAGATGACTTGACTAGGAGAGTCAATGATGCTAGAAATGAAAATCTAAGACTTAGTCATGAAAATGATATGTTGAAGATAGATTTGATTCCCATGCAACATGATAATATTGAGCTTATGATGTAGAAAGGAATTCTAGAAAATGAGTTGGCTACTGCAAACTAACACAAAGAGAAATTCAAGAAAAGTTCAGAGGAACTTGATAACATGCTAAAAAGTCAAAAACCTAATGGAGATACAAATGGACTTGGATTTAAAGTTGGAGAAAGTTCTGGTACTGCAAACAATCTAGATCAAAACAAACCAGTAAGACAACCTAATGATTATACATTTAGGGAAAATATTTCAATTGCAACAAATATGGTCATAAAGCAAATCAATGTAGATTTAGAAACAATTAGAATATTAATGCACCCACCGGTCAATGTTCCAAATGTAACAAAGTTGGTCATAATTAAAAAACCTACAGAATGAATGTGAAATGTTATGTTTGTGGAAGATATGGACACTTATCTAATCAATGCAGAACACAAACTAGCATAGGATATGTAAAGGGTATTCAGAGGAATAATGTGACTTGCTATGCTTGTAAAATAATTGGACATATTGCAAAATTTTGTAGAAGCAATACTTCACCGACAAATAATAAAAGATCCATTTTGAAAGGCAAAGAAAAGGTAAATGAGGTAAAGAAAGAATTTTCAAAACAATGGGTAGAATAGAGTAACCCTCCACCGGCAGGAGATTCTTCATCCAACTGAGAAGTAACCCTTTGGGGGTATTGCAACAAATTGAATATCATGCAGATTACCCTCGGTCGATGGTGAGAAGATAGATTTCTTCTTTACAGGTAGATGTGTTATGTTTTCACTTAACCGACAAGCATTTAATGCAGTTGGTAAGAGAAAAGTCATTATAAATCATCTGATTTCCCTCCTTTTTGATTCACTGAGCATTCAAATTAGTAGAGAGAATGAAAAAGATCAAAGGCATTCATGGTGAAGGTGCAGAGATATTTCTTTTCAAGCATTCATCATACTTTAAGATAGCTAAAGGTATTTTTCAATGGCTTCTTCTTCTTCTCCCAAGTTTATTGTGAACCCTACTATTGTGGAAAATGTAAAATGCCCTAGGCCCATATTTTAAATTATTTACCGAAGTAGCTAAGCAAGAGGATTCCATAGGAGCATTTTCAAAAATTCCTAAAGGTGTAGCTTATGCTGAAGACCCTAGGATTTATATATATTGCAATATAAAAGAACTAGGCATTGAAGAGTTGATGAAAATGTATACTAAGGTAATTTGTGATAAACATGATGTGGTTAAACCCGAGCACAAGATTATAGAAACTCTAGGTTCTGTGGAAATATTGAACATTCTCCAATTTCTGGAAGAATTAGTGAGAATAGTTTTAAGAAGAGCACATGGAGAATTTCTATGGTTGGATTCTATCTGCAAAATTACCCGACAAGCAATTAGGGCAGTGACTAGTTTACCCATAACTGATAGTAGACTTGACAAAACAAAGAATGTTTGTAACAAGTGATGACCCTAACAGGAGTAACATTTGACAGTATATCACTAAGAGTGAATGATATCAAAGACATCAATGTGAGATTCATAAGTATGGTGCTAGGTTACAAGACTACACGTGCAAACATTCTTAATTCAATTTCTATTCTTTGCATTAACAATGCTTATGAGATGGTTAACAATAATGAAATGATAGATGTGTGTGAATAGCTGAAAGATAAACCCATTGATAATGTGAAAAACATTAAAGGAGATAAGAAAGGGACATTTCTCTTTGGTAATATTTTAGTATGCTTAATGTTGTATTTCACTAAGGAAATCCCTGCTACAGGACCTAAAGACATTGGATATGACATACTGGTAGGAAAACAATTATAGGAAGCTTTTACCAGCATGGGAGCTACAAAGGACAACGACATAACTCAATACTTTAAAGCTTTCCAAGCAAAAATTAAAACTAGAGAAAGACTACCTTAGAGTGTAGTGGACAGGTATGACAAAGAAATCAAGAAGGATGAGACTAGGATGGAAGTTGTACTCCCTAGGACTGTATGGATGACTGAAATGGGATATGAAGTAGGTCTCAACATTATTGAGACTTATGCAGAATCTTTATTAGATGCACCAAGAGAACCAATAGAACAAGTTTTTGGTAGTGCTGAAACTATTGAAAGTGATGTGAAAATATTGAAGAAAAGAAGAAAAGAGAAAAATATATTAGGGATAAATCAAAGAAGGTACATGAAATCAAAGAAAATATAATGAACATCACTGGGAAATCAGCTAGTGAGCTGGAAGGACTGCAACTGGAGGCACACATTTCACCAGTTGGCACATCTTCTAATAGTGAGAAACCAGAAAAATTCAAGAGAGTTAGGAGGAAGAGAAAACCTTCACCAGTATGCTCTCATTCATCCAAGAGAACAAGGACTTTAAGGAAGAAAAAATAGGCAGTAAGGGGACCACCAAATAAATTAACACTGAAGAAGAAACAACAACCCATCACCCCTTCTTTAAATGGTTTATTGAGTGAAATAACATGATGGAAATTTGGACAATGTACACCAACTGTATAACACATTCAATGATTCAGACAAGGAAAGCATTAAGAATAGTATAATTTTATATCTGGATATATATAAAAAGGTTTTAATTGAAGTAGTGGATGACTTACCCAATGATCTATATGGGAGATTGGAGGCAAAAAGGATTGCAGTGATGGAATTAGATAAGAAACTAAAATTTGAAAAACTTCTAGTTGTACAACCGGTAAACTCTAAAGAGGAAATTGATGAACTAATCTTAGAGGCTAACCGATCTTTTTTTGCCAGTGGTCACCGGTAAGTAAGTTTAATGGCAGGTAGAGTAAAAGAGATTGCCGATGAATTTGCTGATAATTGGGATATATTCTTTGTGGAGAAGGAAAAAACAAGAGGAAATGAACCGGCCAAAGAAAACATTTAAAGTGTATCAGAAAGATAAGGACAAAGGGAAAGGTAAAGTTGGTGGTATTCCAAACATCAAGATCACTTAAAATTTACAGCCACCTTTGGATATTGTACCGGTACATACTGATGATCCACCGATTATTGACACTAAAGGTGTCACACATGATGACACTAATCCTGAATCTGAGATACTATTCACCATGAATGTGGACACTTAGAAAGTGAATATAGTTGTGGACAAGGACAATGCAGAGGTTAAGGATGACATTGTTGACGGTGGCAACATGGCAGAGAAACCGGTAGAGACTGTTGAGGTTGAGATCCCAACCAAAACAAAGAAACCTACTTAAGAAACAGATGCTGGCACAAGGCTACCAGAGACTGAGATACCGACAGTTGAGAATACAAAGAAACCTACTGAGGTAGAGATACATACCATGGCAGAAAAATCGGCAGTCACTATGACATCAAGGTAGTCTGAGAAACCCTTGCTAGTTGAAATGCAAACAGAGATTGATCCACCAAAGGTAAACACAAGAAAAATGGATACAACTGATAGAAGCATAGAGGTAATAAAGGCAATTGGTCAGGCATTCAATACATCATCAATTGAATTCAGATGTAGTAATGTAATAGAGGTACTTCTGGATTCAATTAAAAAAACAACAGATTGCAATGCTTTGGCCTACAAAGCAATTGATGACACTATGCCAATTCTTAAATTGATTGCATTGAAATGTAACATAGATCATGTTAAGGATTCTTTAGGTAAATTGGACACATTGTCCAAATTCATTATTGACAATGTAATAATGGTTTATAAAGTAAATGAGGATACAATAAAGGGTGGAGTTGAAAAGGAGAAGAAAAAATTCTTTGATGACACCATAAAGAAGTGCACTAAACAATTGAATATATTATTACCGACACTAAACTCTACAATTTTGGAATACAAAGAGTTGTACAGAGAAACATGCAAACGAAATATTCAAACAGAGGATATTGACAAGAAAATCAGTAAAATGCAAAAAGAAATTAAAGACATATTTGATAACATAATTGGCTCATCTGGCCACATATCAGTTGTTGAGCAAGAAATGACAAGCTTTGAAGAAAAACTAGAGAAACTTGAGAAAGAAAAGGCAAGGATAAGGTCTCAAATCAAAGAACTAAAAAATAAACTTGGTCCAAAACTGGACAATCTTATATCTCAGAGAATGGAAATATCCAAGGCATTACTTCAAGGAGAACGATCACTGAAAGAGCACATGCATCATCTCACCGACATGATCCAACAGACTGAGGCAACCTTGAAAGATAGCAAAAGGTTTATGCAAAGTCTTAATTTGGTTTTAGCAGATATCTTTCAGATTGTAACCAGCCGGTTACAGACTTTGAGGTGAAATTTTTGCACTCATTTGACAATTTTTGACAACCATTGCTCAAGGGGAGCAGATCTTTTTGGAAACTTTTTAGACTTCATTTCTTGGAATAGTTTTGGAGTTTTCTCATGAGTGTTGCCATCAATGCCAAAGGGCGATATTGTTGGTATTCTACACTCTTATGATAATAGCTAATGTTATCATTGATAGCAACCAACTAGCAACCGACTAGCAATCATCTGTCAACCCACCGATAGTTAGTGACATCGACAATAGACTTCTACATTCACCAGTAGGCACTTCATCAGTAGTGACTATAATGGATACCGACACTCAAACCGACATGGAATAAATTGTTTTCTATCATAATTATCTTTTGTAAGAGCTGACATGGCATATTGTAAAAGAATCATATATATCTTGAGATCTTATAGGTCATTTTGTATTTAATACATGAGAGAGGATGATACATGATAGTTGATATTGTTGTATAAGGTGATATAGTTGACAACAAAGGTTTTGGTAATGGATTGAGCTTAAACTGATACTGAACTTGGCATAGGTGATGTTGATCTTAAGCAGTACATTGTATTGGATTTTGATAATCCATTTTGTAAGTTAGTGAGACTTTCGTTTTGTGATTGAGCAGTGAGCTCTAGGCTGCTAGCTTTCCTGCATGTGCAGGCCCCTCATTGTAAGTAATATTTATTCATTGGCCAGTGAGTGAATATTGTGGGTCACAAATCCCACCAAGTTTTTTCCCACACCAGGTTTCCTTGTTAAATATCTTGTGTTATGGTGTGTTTTCTTTGTTGTCTCTATTATTCCTGTTTACTACATTAATTCTTATTTACCGGTACACTATTTTGGAATGCAAAGTTCTTAATAAGGTTAAATCTTCTGCTAACCGGTTTAACACTGATTTATCCCCCCCTCTCAGTGTCTTTGGGATTGTCATTGATTCTAACAAATTCTTCGCAATTTTGACCAATTTTATTCAATTTGACTCAATTTGACCAAATATTGGTCTTTGGACATCAATTTCACTTATTTCCCTCTCAGGTTTAATTGATTAAAAATTTTCTCATGTTGACACTTATTCTAAGATAAATAAATAATATCTATTTATTTATCCCTTTTATCTATCAATTAAATAAATTTAGTTAATTTAATTATGAAAAAATTAATAAAATATATTTATAAATAATTTTCGTCTAAGATAAATAAATAATATTTATTTATTTATCACTATATTTATAGCTTTCACAATTAAATAAATCTATTTTATTTAATTATTTAGTTGATATATACGATGAGAAAATTAATAAATTATATTTATTAATTTGTCATAAATATCTTCTAACTTGCGAATTTTATCTTCATTTGGAGATTAGTAATAAATTTTATTTATTAAATCTCTATAATATCTTCTTTCTTGATAGACTTCATCTCTTCAACTTTTTCCATTTTTGCTCATCTCCTAAATGAAAACTTTAAGTTGCATTCAATCATGTCCATTCAACTTCTCAAAAGTCAAATTTGATCTTGGCTATTTAATAAAATCTAGATTTTTTATAAATGGAGGCCTCATTCTTCATTTAAGAGAATTAATTTTTGAATATTAGCACCTTTATTCTATTGAGTTATTTTCTAGTATTCTCATTATCATCATCCTTTCTTTCATTTCTACTAATGCATTTTATAAATTGAGAGGAACATACCCATATTAGAGAAGAAAGAAGAAGTGAAGAGCCATAAAAGGAGCATAGAAAGGATGGTTTGACACGTGTTTTCTTTCATGCTTTGTTTTGATAGATTTGTTTGTTAGATTTAATGCTTTTCATGTTTTTGAGTTTTCATGGTTAGCTTAGTTAACTTCATGCTTGCCGAATCCTGCTACAAAAAAGAAAATAAACACAATGGAGTTTGACCAAGGAGAAATCAGCAAAATAGTTGAAAATATGTAAGCTCTAATTCAAAAATGTGAATTGGAAACATATATAAATAAAAGTTCATAATTTGAACCAAAGAAAGCCTCAAATAGAGCATACAAAGGAATTCAAGGAAAAATAATAACACAAAAATCAATACAATATTATCAATGGACTCCATTGTAAATTAAATTTTCTCCAATGTTGGTTGGCATCTTTATGTTCTTGTTGCACAAAAGGAGTACCAATTCTAAGAACATATACTTATAAAAAAGGAATGGATTATATAGATGTGATGAAAAGTTCAATAATGGAGGGTGAATCAAATTAGTTTTGTAGGATTGAGGAGAGATGGAGGGTTGTGATGAAGGTTATTGGAATGTGAAGGGCTAGGAAGCACTTACCAAAAAGTAATAAGATTTTGCAACTATTAGAGGTGTGAGAAGACACTTGTGTATTTATGACCTCCTTTATTCTTGGATCTTGGTGGAGAGAATATAAACCTAATTAAATAATTATTTAACTATGTTACCTCTATGAAGTGGAAACTATTTGTAATCAAATAGTAAAATTATTTTTAATCAAGCAAGATGAAAAAGAGACTAATTATGTAGTCAAATTATTTAAATAGGTGGATATTCAATGAAGAATATTTGACTAGATGATGTAATTATTTTGTTGATTTATACAAGGGAATACAAGGGAAATATAAGGTGCTTACACATATAAGCATTCAATTGAATTATATTTCATACATCAAATTAGTTAAAAAGATGTAAATCTCATAGAGTTCTCTAAAACTAAATATAATTATCTTAACTTTGAGATTTTGTATATGAAATACTACTCTAGTGAAAAATATAATAAATAAACATAATTCAAAATTACCTAAAAATCTATATACCAAACTATTTCGACAAGAATTGATATGGCCAAGGTGTTGAAAATAAACAGTATACAATAGGTGTTGCTATATTGAAACAATTCATATTTGTAATATACAAATATAATAGTTGATACAAGAAAATATGTATTAATTTACAAAAGCCTTTGGAATACAATATTTTTAAAGAATAGTTAAATATTTTCTATAAGAAAATTTATGGGTTATAAAATAGGGAAAATTAGAAACAAAGGATATATTAGCACTAGAACATTTATATGTGTAGTGCCTCAATAAAATGTCATACATATCTTATCTCTTTGATTCTTAGCACTTTCCCATGTAGTTTCAATGTCTTGAATAAAAGACACCACATTCAAGGAGAGGCATGGAATGAATTTTTAAGCATATTGGCGTAGTTTGTATCATTATTTCTAAAAATATACATTATTTATATATAAATTTGTATGATTTTTATATTTGATTGCTGAAGGTTGAAGAGAGATAAAAATCTATGATGATTATGTAGGTTAATTGATGCAATAAGACAAATGCCACAACATAACAATGGTGGATTATAATAATAATAAGAAAGTTATTTAAGAAGTGATGATACAACTAACATTGTGTATGCAATAGAAATACAACTTTATAAGTCCTAACAATTTTTATAAGACAAAAATTACAACTTTATATTTTACTTTTAATTGTAATATTAATTCATTTTAAAATTAGTGTTTTTGGCTTGAAGAGTTCTCAAATAGATAATGGACAAAAATATTTATAGCTTTGTCTCCTATAGACTAAATGAAATGACTTTACAAAAAATTATAAATGCTCACAATTTAATGATAGAAGTAGAAACATTTGTTTCTATTGACCATTTGCTAGTGTATTATGTTAATATAGGAAGTAGAAATTCCAAAATACATAATGATATTATTTATTCTTTAAATTGACAATGAAAGGGGTCTAGTTACCATTCCTGTTCGAATTACCATTCATTGGATTTTGCTAATTAAAATCCTACTAAAAAATCATTTATTGTGCTAATAGTCATTCATTGGTACACCCCAATAATTGTAAAATAAGTTACTAATTAAACCAATTATGCAATTTTATTGGTAATAATAACACACAATTATTGGGACATTTGTGCTTAAGTATTGGATGAATTATGCAAAATTTGTGGTTGTCAAACTGAATGGTTAATCAAGCAATGGAGAATATGTATGTGATACCAACTCAGAATGACCACTTTTTGACTATTGTGTACATAATGAATCCCACATTTGCTATAACTACTCCAAACCCAAAACAATAGCTATTTGCACTTAAGTCGAATATGACTTGATAAAAAAAAAATCATCAACAATCTGGTCTAATATATAGATACTTAGAATCCACGAAATAAAGGATACTCTTACCCTAATTATAATTCACCAAATTTGTAGAAAAATAAAATGGTAAATAAAATTACAGGTGAGGATTTATTCGATTGAGATGAAGATGAAATGATCTTCATCTTCACTTCTACTTCTAAATATATACAGTCAACAGCCGAAGGGACAACCTCGCTGCCTTGAACTTGCTGTATAACAAAATAGTCCAGTATTTGTATCCTGGCTTTTGAGTGTGAACACAAATGTAGGAAACTCAAATTTTATTATGGGAGAAACCATGTGTTTTCCGTCAAAACAGTCGTTATATGTAAATGAAATGATAGAAGACCGTTAAACCGGGTGCAGGTTAGATGGAACCGATTTCTCCGTAAGAAAACGGAAGCGGAAGAAAGGGCGGAAGAGAATCTTGGTCCTCAAGTATCTCAACCAGCTGCCTCATGCCAGGTCTTGCTTGTGGACGAGGATCACAACATAGGATTGCCAATTTCAACAAACGTTCCATCTCATCCTCAACGTAATCACCACCGAGCATGGGGTCGGCTGCGTCCAACAACCGGTCATTCCCATAGAGCAGTCGCACCCAATCAACCAATACGATTTGGGCGGCATCAACAGCCCGTCTTCCACAAGCAACCTCCAACATCACCACGCCAAAGCTGAACACGTCCGTGCTGGTACTAGCTTTTCCTGTGTTTATGAATTCCGGGGCGATGTATCCAGGTGTTCCCACTACTCGGCTTGTGTGTGGATTTTCATTCTGTTCATACAAGAGAGCAAGCCCAAAATCCCCAAATTTTCCATTCAGATCTGCATCCAGCAAAATGTTGCTGGTTTTGATGTCTCTGTGTACTACCGTTTGCTCCCATTCTTCGTGAAGATACAGCAATCCAGCCGCCACATCCTTCAGAATTTTGAACCGTTGCCCCCATGCCAGAAGTCCGTTCGGATTCTGGAAGATCAGATTGTCCAGACTTCCGTTGGACATGTAATCGTAAACTACAAATAACTCTTTTCTTCGCCTGCAGTAGCCTCTGATCTGGACAAGGTTCCGGTGCTTGAGACGACCCAAACTAGAAATTTCTGCTACAAATTCCTTTGCTTTCTCTTGACAGATAGATTTAACCGCAACTTGGAGCCCAGTACCAGGAAGAACACCTTTGTAAACACGGCCGGATCCTCCGGAGCCCAAAATTTGGTCGTCTCTGAATCCTTTTGTTGCAATAGACAGGTCCCTGTAGCTGTATCTGTGAGGCCAATATCCAGACTCCCATTCTTCAACAGAATTCCTACGCTTTCTTCTCTTCAACCATAGCAGAAGACCCACAACCATTACCAAGATTACCACAGTGAGACTCAGACTAACAATAGCTATCAGTCCAATGTTTACGGTCTGGTTATGAAGGAATGAAGGAAGATGAGTTGTATCCAAGGGAGAAGCTGCTCCATTTGTACTGAAACTCCAAGCAAGAATATAATGGTCTTCAACATAAGTTCCTGTAGCAGCAGAGAAACCAACATACATTTCTTCTTCGAGAATGGCCGACAGATTGAGTTCTCTCAGAGATATAAGAGGCTTTTCCGGCCTAGGCGAACCGGCTTTTACAATGGTGACATTGAGCTCCTGTTCAAGATGATCATAATCAATCCAAGCTTGAATATTCTGTCCACTTTTGAGATCTAAATCTTGGAACTCTCTTTTGCTAATCCAATAACCAGCAGGCTTGGACTCCTTAGAGCTGAGTTCGTTGATATCCACACCCACATGATTGTCGTTGATGTCTTGGAATTCCTCGTTCTTGATTGTGTCAAACTCGACAGCAAACAGATGATTGTAGGGCTGTCCGTTGCTCGAAAGATTAAGCAAACCCAGAAACTCAGTTGGTAAAACCCCGACAGGGGACTTGTGAGGGGTCATCATAAAAGCCAATCCATGGCCGCTTCTTGAATGATCTGAAGAATAAGGTACCATGCTGAACACAAATGTGGTGCTGAATGAACGAAATGTTGTATTTTTCATTCTCACAGGTAGAGGGTATAAAGCACGACCGAAGAGGTACTGTGATTCACTGGTGAGGGAGACAACATTGGAATGCACCGAAGCATTTCCGAATAAGTCGAGGGTTGAGGCATTGAATAGATTAAAGGTAAATCTTGTATGGCTTTCTGTAACGGCAAGGACAAGGAAGAATACGAGGACCAGAATCCATCCCACCCACATGATAATCGACTATTGGTGTTTCCTGTCGATGATCCAGCTTTGGAAACCGCGTTCCCGAGGTCGGTTGTCTAGAAAACAAGGATGCTTAGAATTCCGGGTGAGTGGTCCTTACTTCATTCCAGGTTAACATGACCAGTATTTCAATCGTGGCTGCACTCTCATCACACAAGAAGAGATTACGTAAAGACCGTGAAAACGTATATAAGATTACGTATTTAAATAACAATTTTAAAATAGGTAATTGTTATAAAAAAAAAATGGTAAGAATTGTTAACAATTGTTAAATTTATCATTTCGTTGAGAATAAAATTCAATGGTTGTTATATGAAATGTAATTTCAGTGTAATATAGTCAGGTTATGAATTTAATTGTGCAATAACATTTATAAATGTTATTATATTTTTACAAGATCATAAACAAAATATTGTTTAAATTATACATAATTTCATTTCTCTTTTAAATCCATTATGTTACTTATCTAGATTTCACTTAATTTCTCAATAAATTCATTATCCATTTTAGTATCGCATACACAAGTGTAGACAGATGTAAATTAGGTTTGTAGTTGTAAACTTGATTAAAAAATGTTTTAAAATTAAAAAACTCAAATACTTTTGTCCCATTCATGTTTCATTATTATCTTTCTAAAGTTTGAGTTGTGTCAAGTTATGCACTAGGATGACATCTTTAAAGGATAACCCTAACTGGAAAAGGATCGTTTAGGAGATCTAAGACATGTGATATTCTTGTTAGACAAATCCAAAGTTCAATATTTTAGATGATAAAATTAATCTAACAATGACTAATTTAGAAACACATGAAACCCTAGGTTTTTTTGTGTGTTTATTGATCTTTTCTTCCTCTTTAATAAAATAGAGTTTGTTTTGAATTAATTTGAGTTTACAATTTTTTTTTGCCTTTATTGAATGAATAAGGGGGCTTCAAAATGTTGCACTTAATAAACAATGCCAAGGCATGTCTTATGATGTTTTGGTCAACATATAAGAAATTCTATTATATATAATCTTATAATAGACAAGGGATTGAATTAACAAGTTTATAGTGAACCTATATTCTTACAAATCTTAATCAATTGATTTTTCTATGAAACTATTACAAATTGACATATATATTTTAATATAACATAATACCACTCATATTTGGGGGATGTTTTTTCAAATGTGGGGGTTGAATTGGGTTTTCCAGGAGGATATGCAGGATTGTTTCAGAAGCTAGCATTATTCTATCAATAACATCACCATAAGAAATCTTTGGAAGTTCTCTTTTGCCCATATCCTATGGGGGATATGGAAAGAGAGAAATAATAGAATATTTCAGAATGATAGTAACACCTCTAAGGTGGTATGGGTCAAGATAAAAAAACAACTATGTTGAGAATGTAATGGCTAGGGGAGTGCACAGTTGTAATAGTAATGAGGACTTTGATGTTCTCAAAAGATGGAATATCCTAGCCTCTTTGGGCTCTAACATCAACCAAATCAATAGAAGCTTGTGTTACTGGTCCTTTCCCTCCAATGAGTGGTTCAAGGCCAACTTTGATGGGGTAGAAAAAGGAAATCTAGGTCCCGC
This sequence comes from Cryptomeria japonica, assembly GCF_030272615.1. Taxonomy (NCBI): domain Eukaryota; kingdom Viridiplantae; phylum Streptophyta; class Pinopsida; order Cupressales; family Cupressaceae; genus Cryptomeria; species Cryptomeria japonica. The sequence goes on along the minus strand of NC_081411.1, from coordinate 630,806,839 downwards.
TAGTTGTAGTGGTGTCATCCGAAATGGGGCTAGCTTTTGCACTGGAGCAGTGGCCTATCCCTTAGGAATTCAATCTATTAATTTTGCCTCTAATTTAGGGGTCAAAATGCTTTGGATGGAAGGCGACTCTAAAAATATTATTAACTACCTTCTTGGTAATCATCAACCTTCATGGACTATCAAGAACATCATTGAGTCAGCCAGAGAGCTGATTCAGGGGTTTAAAAATTGCCACATCACACATGTTTACAGAGAGGCTAACCGGATTGCTGACTAAGCTGCCAATGTAGCTGTACAGAGTGAGAAAATTATTACCAAGAATGGCGAAGGGGAGCTACCATGTGTGACATGTGATATCTTAATTTATGAAAGATTGCATGGTAACAAGGAACATATTTGATATCATTTCCCGAAATGTAAGGAGACATCATGGCAGCAGGCGCTAGTTCTATAGGCTATCGAGAAGAAGGTAAAATAATCATTGTATGTTAACTTCATATGCTTTATGGGAATTTTTATCCCTCTTCAACAATAGTATCGAAAAATCCTATAGAATTCAAACTTGTTCTCATAGAGAGTCTGTTGAGAAGAAAGGAATCAGGTGGCAATTGCAGATTATTGATATCAATAGGATTATGGGTGGTAAACGAAAGAGAACAGACGCTGTCACCATTGAGAAGTGGAAGAATCGTTTGTAGGTCTGGGCTATCCTTCAAGCCACCAGATGATGGATTTTATGGAAAATATGCAGGAGAAACAACCCGAAATCACAAGAATCTTAAAGAAGGGTTGGAACGAAGGGACATTAACAATTGGAAACAAGAAGGTGAAGGTGACCAAAACTATGATTGCAGAGGCAACGAGTCTTCTAATGGAGGGCATCAAGTTTTATAGGGACAAAAATATTTTAGACGTTGTCATAAAGAAATTTCCAAAGAGTAAGGAGGAAAGGGCTAGACTGGTGAAGGGCAGCCATACCTACTTTTCACCAAAGGTAATTAAGTTAATTTGGTGAAGGGTGTTGCTTGCTACTATGGAGTTTATCATGCTTGATGGTAGATACACTAGGGTTTACAACTACCTCTTTGTTTTACTTAATCATTTTAGGTATAAAGATAAAATTTATTTTCCTTATTATCTTTTCTGTGCCCTTAATGTAGGGATCAAGGATGCAATTTATAGGCCCAGTATCAACCCTCCAATGCACGAAGGTTTGATGGTGATTTTGTATAATCACTTCAAGAACATGATTGTCTAGTTGAATATAGCTGAGATTTCCAAATCGAATGAGGATTTTGATGACTCTTATGAGGAGGAATGTGATGGCTATGATACTGAAGTGGAGACAGAGGACGACCCCCAAATTGTTGGGTCCAGCGGAAGAAATAAAAAAAAACAATAGGGGAAACAAAACAAAGGGTTTGCCATAAAGAAGCAGAGAGGGGAGGACGATAGCTAGTATGAGGAGGAGTATGGGACTGACAATGACATTGACACTAGAAGGGAGGGGGCCCAAATCCTTGTGAGCCCGAAGAAGAAAAGGAAGACTTCTAAAAGTAAGGAGGCAGGCACCAAGGACCGGTTGTCTCTCAGGACTGATTTAAATGAGAAGGGATTGATGGGGGAGAATATGACAATGAGAGAAGCTCATAGATCTGAGGATAGGGAGGTTGGCTTGAAAGTTAATCTCAATACTACTGGTGATAATAACCAGGAAGAGGATCACTTGGATATTGATCTCTGCATCAATAATAGTATGGAAAGCCTCAAACAAGTGCTCAATGGGATGCATAAGGAAATTGAAGGCATCAAAACAAAGCAAGCCTAGGAAGTAGGGAAAACCGAGACATTACAAGCTTTAGGCTCAGAAAAGTTCATTTCCTTCCAAGAATGTCTCAGTGAGCTCACCAAAGCAATTGGTAACGCTGAGGAGATTATCAAAGCTAATCGCAATAGCTTTAATGATTCTGAAGGCTGCCTCAACCAACATGAAAGCCCTTATCTACAAGAAGGAGAACTACCAAGGGGATAAGGTCATGGTGAGCATTATTGATGTTAAGGATGACACCCTAGATGATAAGGACAAAGGGCTTGGGAAAAGAACGAAAGAAAGCACTAAAACGATGCAAAGCCAGAGTAAGGAAATTGAGGATATTAAGCGGGCAGCGGATAATATGGAATAGATGGAGCTGGAAGCGATGGAAATGCTTCAGAAATGAACCTAAGTCTTGGCTTCTGTCGGTATTTTTTGGTCTATAATTTGCGTTCTCTTGTTTGCTGGTGTTTGGCTCACCAATTGTCTTTACTTTGTTTGCTGTCTTTTTGTTTAGCTGCAATGTAATATTTATGTTTTGATGTTCTGACTGTACTAGGTTTCAAGGGCCCATCAAAACTTGTTTTCCCATATTCAAAAATATGCCTTGCAATGATTAATAAAGAGAATAATAAAAAGTGAAAAATTAAATAAAAAATTAAACAATTTATTTTAAATATCAATCAAACCTTTTTAAACCAAAATATTGATCACCCAACTTAACAAATTTGACTAACCAATTTAAGTTAAAAAATTATAAATTAAAAATAAATATAATCCTAAACCTTTAAAAAAATTAAAAATTCAAATAACATTAACATCACAATGTCCAAAAGAAAATGGAGAGCCGGAGTGGAAGAAGTAGCAGTGAGGTTTTGAGAGGGGCTGAGGTTGTAGAAGATTCTAATGGGGATGATGGAGACGGTGATGAGCATTATGTTCCGGCCTTGCTTTGTGTGGGGTTTTGGTGGTGAAACTTGCACCCTTCTTCTTTTAGAGCCTCCTTTTGTGCAGGTTTCTATTGCTAGTGTGCCTTGGTAAGGGCTTGCAGTGAATCATCATTTTCGTCCTTCATGAGTTCTAGGTCTTGTTGGCCCCTCTTCTTGGTGATGCCCTTTCATCTCTATAGGGTTTTGTCTGTAGTAAGGTTAGTGTTTAGGGGCTTGGCTTGCAACTTAGACACATTTGGTCTCTATTGTTTGGTGCACGATTGGCTTGGTTGTTAGTGTGACTTGTAGCTACTATAAAGGTGTGGCCTTTTCATGGTAGTTGGGATTTTGGGCCTAGGGTTTGGTTTGCATAGACTTACTTGGCTGCTACCCTCGATGTTGGTAGGATTTCTTCTTCCCGTCCTGCCTATTCTCTTCCATAATTCATTTCTTACAAGTTTGGCTAGGCATTTTGGGGATTTTCTATTTTGGATGAGGGTTTGTGGCTTCTCTTGCTTTAGTGCCTTAATGCCTAGGTGGCACCTACTTCCTCCCTTTGTGGATATTACCCTAGTTGTTTGGGTGGTGATGGGCCTTGACTTCTTCTTCCTTGTTCGAGATTTGGCTTCTACCGTGTACTTTATCGTAGCAGACCTTTTAATGGCATCTCTTTCCTTTGTGTTGGGATTTGTGAATCTTGCACTATTAGTCCTATTGAGGCAGATCATGTGGTGATTTGTCGTATGGTCTTGACTTCTATTGATCCTACTATGGTGGCTACTATTATGTTTGTTTGTGATGTGAATCTAGCTTATGATCTTATGAAGGTGGTTTCTAAGGTAGATTGTAGTCCTATAGGTCTTATGGAGGTGGATCTTGTTGTTTAAGGTATCATTGTTAACTAGTTATTTTCCCATAGTTTTGTTTCAGATACTGATGATAGCTGGTTATTTTCCCTTTAGTTTGTTTCAACCACTAATGTTAGCTAGTTATTTTCTTCACAAGGTTTCTAGGTCCTTCCAAAACCAATTATTTTTTTGAGATGTTTGTGGTCTCCTTCCTTGTCTAAGAATGTGTTTGGGCAAGGTGGTCCTTCAAGAAAAAGGTTATAGGTGCCTTTAAAAATCCATTATTAGTTTTTTGTCTCCTTGGTTGGTTTGTCTCTAATGCAATGGTTTTTGTTTGGTTTATGGTGTGGGTTTCCTTCCATAACCACTTTATCCAGATTATGTGAGGGTTTGTAGGGTCAAGGCCCTTGTTCACATGGGTGTGAGGTTCCGATCAAATGCCTTTCTTTCATAAAAGGGTCTTCTCTTTTTTGGTGTTCTGGTTGGGTGCTCTAGTCAAACCTCTCTTTCAAAAAAGGTGTTCCTCTTTTTTGGTGTTGGTGGTCTCATTGCTTGCGAGTTCCTCCCTATTATTTTAAGGGTTTTATCCCTCTACCACTTTAATCAATCAAAACATCACACTATCCAAAAGATAGTATAATCACCTCCTATGGAAAGAACTAAGAATTTCAACTCCTTAAACCCATTGTTAGTGTTTAACTACAACCATAGTGAGTTATGATCCATTTGAAGAAACTAAAAGCTATGTGTATTATAGTGAAGTGAACATGCTACAAGACTTGGAAATTGGCAATCAATAAATAATGACCACAAAATTGACAAGTGAGAGAAATCATCTCCATTAGTTGTGTAAAGTTTGAATTGTATCAACTTCTTCATTAGATTAAAATATTTAAAGAATAACCCTAACTAAAAGAGGATCATTTAATAGATCTAAGACATCATAGGATATTCTTATTAGACAAATTTAAATTCTAATATTTTGGAAGATAGAAAGAATCTAAAAACATCTACGATAGAACACATATTAAACCCTAGGTTTGTTATATGTTTGTGTGATCTAGACCTTCTTCCCCTTTTATATAATATAATTTTTTTAATGACTATTAAATTACTAAATTTTATTTTCTTTAATAAAAAAACCATGAAATGATATTTTTTTTTTTGTTATTCTATTTGTTAGACTCCAAAAGATTGCAAATACAAATATTGAATAGTGCCGAAGCATGTTCTTATCATATTAAAGGACTGAATTACCAAGCTTACAACAAAACTATATCCTTACAAAGTATAATATCCTCTCATACAGGAACCAAGAAATTTCAAACTCCTTAGACGGATCGTAAGAGTTTAATTACAACCGTTGCGAGTTATGATCCATTTAGGGAATCGTCACATATAAAAAACAAACTTAGTTGCGTATTCATTATAATTTGAAGATACTAAAAGCGATTTGTATTATAGTGAAGCGAACATGCCACATGATTTTGAATTCGGTAATCGATGAATAATGACCACGAATTTGTCAAGCGAGAGAAAACAAACACGGCATTACGGAGCAGAAATATCCAGGGGACTAAGCCACCAACGGAGAACAAGGCCATGACTGGGAGATGGTACATGCCCTCCGTGCTTAATCTGAATCATTTTTTCCTAGAAAGAACTGGAGGGCCAAGTACAAGAAGCTGTAAGACTATCACTTTTATTCAAACAATTATCCATTCCAAAGGAAATTGGAAATGGAAAAAATTCAGGAATAGAATCCTCGCCTTCAAGTATTCGGACAACTTGTCTAATGGATAGTCTCGCCTCTGCATTGGTATTACAGCATAGCAGTCCTAACTTAAGCACCTTCTCCAACTCCTCTTCAGCAAACACACCATCAAGATTGGGATCAGCTGCATCGATCACTTTATCGTTGGCATAGAGCTCGCGCACCCACTGGACCAAAATTTCTTGTGAATCACCACGAGCAGGATCAACAGGTCTCCTTCCGCAGGCAACCTCCAACATAAAGATATCGAAGCTGAATACATCATTACCGGTAGTGGCCTTTCCTGTGTTTATCAATTCGGGGGCTATGTAGCCAATGGTTCCTACAACACGGCTAGTTTGTGGGTTTTCATTATGCTCGTACAAACGAGCAAGCCCGAAATCCCCCATCTTTCCCCGAAGCTCCGAATCCAAAAGAACATTGCTCGATTTGATGTCTCTGTGAAGCACCGTCTGCTCCCACTCCTCGTGAAGATACAGCAATCCTGCCGCCACGTCCGTCAGAATTCTGTGCCTTTGAGGCCACCCAAATACATTCTTTGGCTTCCCAAATATCATCTTATCCAGGCTTCCATTTGGCATGTAGTCATAAACTATGAATAACTGTGTTCCCCGCCTGCAATACCCTCTGATTTGCACAAGATTCCGGTGCTGCAAACGACCAAGACTTGAAATCTCAGCTACAAATTACTTCATGCCTTCAGTGCTGTGTCTGAGAATAAATTTGATGGCAACTTCAAGCCCATTTGAAGGTAAAACTCCTTTGTAGACCCGGCTAAAGCCTCCAGAACCTAAAATTTGGTCGTCTTGGAAGCCCTTGGTTGCAATATACAAGTCTTTGTAGCTAAATCTGTGAGGCCAATACTCCGTTTCCCATTCTTCAATATCATCTTTATACATGTTTCTTTTCAGCCTGATACAAATTACCACTGCCGCAACACAGAAGAAGACAGGAACAACCAAAACTACAAGTATGGCGGGTCTTAGCCATGACTTGGATTTGTTGGGTATTAAGGAAGATGGAAAATTTGATATGTTTAAGACCGGTGCCGCGCCGACGGTACTGAAGCTCCAGGCGAGTATGTAATGCGTTTCAAACATGGTTCCCGTAGCTCCTGAGAAACCAACGTACATTTCTTCTTCCAGAATATCCCACAGACTCGTGTTTTTCAAAGATAGCAGAGGTTTCTGTGGACGAAGCGAACCAGCTTGCGTAATTGTAACATTCAACTGTTTCCGAGGATGGCTGTAATCAATCCAAGCCTGAATGCTCTGTCCATTCTTGAGAGTTAGTTGTTCGAATTGATCGCCAGTCCAGTAACCGGCAGCCTTAGAGTCTACAGAAGTAAGATCGTTGAGATCTACCCCAACGTGGTTGTTGTTGATATCTTGAAATTCTTCGCTTTTGCCTGTGTCAAACTCCGCTGCGAAGAGATGGTTATAAGCCTTCCCGATGGTGGAAATATTGAACAGACCGAGGTATTGACCTGCTAAAGCTCCCACCGGAGACTTGTGTGGGGTTATGATAAACGCCAGGCCGTGCCCACTTAGTGAAGGATTTGAAGCCGAAGGAACCATGTTGAACACGAAAGTTGTGCTGAAAGAGAGAGAATCTCTCATGCGGACTGGGTATGCATATAGAGCACGGCCAAGTACCGAGGGGGATTCACTCGTGAGGGAGATGAATTTGGACTGTATTGAAGCATTCCCATAGAAAGCCAGGGCCGAGCCATTGAACTCGTCAAAGATAAATGTTGTGTTGGCTCGCACAGGAATGGATGTGGAGAGGAGCAAGATTCCAATGATGAGTAACATTGCCAAGGAAGGACGATGCTATCGATTTTGGTCTCAAAGAAATGTAATAAAACAATAACATGAGGTTAGGAGGACGACTCATTGCATGCTAATGTTATCAAGTCAAGGCAAGGCAAGACTAAAGGGTGTGATAGTAATTGAACATGAACAAACTTTTTTCCAGTTCCACTAACACATATCTAAATTAGTACTCAAGTTTTATTTTTCAAATTCGTTTACTTAAAGCTTGCACATTCTGTCGAAATAATATTTGTTTACTTAAAGCTTGCACATTCTGTCGAAATAATATTTGTTCACTTTATTATTACAGTCTCTTGAAATAATTTATTTTTCTTTCGATTATATTAGTCTTTGGCTTCTTCATTAGTAGTGATGATGTTTGCTTTTAGGATTGAACTTTTAATTATTTCATCTTTATATTCTTTAATTTTTTTTTCTTGTTTTTGATAAAGACAAACGGGTTTTACATGGACCTGAAACCAAAAGTTTTACTAAAGCTGGCCATTAGTCAAATACACATAAACCAACAACAAAACATGGGAGTACCCCAGAACAGTCACGAAAGCAAAAGAGTCACAAACAACAAGACAAAACAAAAGAAAAATACTCAATTAAGAGAGTACACCAACTCCTTGTTCTTCTGGATGCAAATCTTGTTGATTTCCTCCTGTTCCCCCATAATGAATATAGAGGTACCCTTATTGTTGCTCCTGCTTCTGGTTTTGATACTAAGACCAATGGTTTTGTTGTCTCCAACAGCCATGTCTTCACCTCGAAGATCTTTATCTGGTTCACTATGAAAGGATTTGTATTCCGCAATCATGGCATTGATCTTTTCAAGCCCCTCCATACTATTGTTCATGGCTTCTTTTTTTATGTCAACCAGATTCTTGAGGTTTTTCTTTATCTCTACCATAGACTATTCCACCTTTTCAATTCTTTGTTCGTGATTAGATTTCATCACCTCAACGTCCTGGGAGAGCTTCTGGGTCATAATCATGAGTTTCTCAGATTTGCTGGGTTCAGGGGAGGTAGTGAAGATATCAATAATCTACTTAACCCCACTTTGAGGGTATCAATTTCTCTCTCCATCAACTTCTAGCAGCTCTCTTGGCTTTTGGTATCTTCCATCACTAGGTTCATTAGATTACTAGTCCTCTGTATCCCACTATTCTCTTCTTTAGCCATGGTCCCCTTCTTTTCCTTCTGGACGTTGATTGGAATATCCAGTTTAATTTGTTGATCCGAATTCTTCGGACCATAGTAGTTAACTGCAAGCGTCTTCTTTTTAGAAAGGGGCTCGGCCTTAGAAATCAATTTGCTGGTGGATTTATATTTGCTGGCTGCCCATCTGGGAGGATTCTTACTGCTAAACATCCCAGGAGTGACTATCATCTCCACTTCTTGTGTAGGCTTATAATTAGGGTCATCAAAAGGAATGGCACCCCCACTATCCTCCAAATCCATTTTTGAGTCAGAGACATCCTAAATATTAGTCTGTTGGCTTTTCTCATTTAGAGAGAGCACAACTTCAAGGGTCTTAGCATATTCCATGATGAGCACAATAATCCCTTCATGGAAAACAGGATTGTTTGGATTCTCCATATGTTTTTCAAGACTATTTTCTAAAGAGGAGGACAAATAGAAAGAAACATAAATGATTTTACCATGCATAAAATGATTGAAAATGGTAATATGATAGGAAAAGATACTGGCATATCTGCCATCGAGCATAGTATACCTCATGATGAACTCGACTATGTCCGCCTAGGGAGCCATAAGATCTTTCTTGTTGTAGCCACCATCGGCCATCTTGTTAACTCTTGAGAAATCCTTGTCTTTGTCAAAGAAATTCATCAAGTCCCCCCCCCCCAAGTTTCCCTATCTTTATAGAACCTTTTGCCATTCATTGGCAGACTAGTGACTGTCGCCACCATGGTTTAGCTTGTTTTTCATTAAGTAAAATATTTTTTTAAGGGTCTTAAAATTTAATAAATAGGAAGAAAGATAGGTCAAAAAAGAATGTCTAACTAATATCTAGAAGAAATAATATACTAGTAAGAGGATTGAAAAGAATTAGTGAGCCATCAAAATGCTAGCATGATGGCTTGAACATAAGTGACTAAAGGAATAAGTTGCTTAAGAATCACAAAATACCATCTAAATCAAGGTGATTTGAAATTAAAACATTTAATGAAGTAGTGACCAAAGTATTTCATTTAAGCTTACAATAAGTTAGTTTCTTGAAATTACTTTTAATTTTCATAGTGTTCTTCTGAGGTAAAACAGAGCAAAGGGCTAAGATTGTCTATCAATTTCATTATCCTTCTCTCTTCATTTCAACTAGGCAATTTGACATAACCATCAAAGATATATAAATAACTTAAATATCCCAAATACTCCCAATTTCCATTATATTTCTCTCATAACAAACCTTTTGTTACCATTCTTTAGAGACCTTCAAAACATTTGGTACAAAAGGAAGTGTCTTTTTCTTCAAAGATGGTTGTAAATACCTAATATTTAAGTGTCTAGCTATAGAATGACTGACCTTGAGGCAAGTATTGTATACCATAAGTGAGTCCACAAGCATGATCTTCTACTTCCAAACACTTAATTTTGATGATAGTGATATCCTTGTGTGAAGAACCTTATCTATCTCCTTAATAACACATTTATCTACCATAAAGTAGTTCCTTTTTCTAGATTCAGTAACTACCTACACTTTCTAGAATTATATCTAAAAAATTACCAATTCTAGTATGAATATCCTTTCCTGAGTATTTGAGTAGTACACTAGAAAGAATAACTAAAAATATCTTATTGATATTTATATTTTATGATAAAACATGGAACTCATTACTTAATGGATTATCATTCCTTTTGAATAAACTATGGTCCATATAAAGGGTCTATAAGAACTAATCAAGGTTAAAAAATAAAATTAAAGGAAGTCCTATAACATTGCTCAAATTTCTAGATAGCCTAAAGGATTTCATTTTTATTGAGCCCACTTCTTGACACTATTAATATTTGGTTTAGATTGTAGGTTTCTTTTCTTTTTTGATAATTAAACTACTAGTTAGGGCCAGTCCCCTTCATTGCTTATGAAAGATAAAAGAGTTACAACCTTCATACATCCCATCAAAATGGACAAAATAGACTTTGTCTTCTGAGAATTCACTATAAGTTGTTCTAACTATAATGTCTATTGTCTTAAACATCATATATTTAAATACAAACTATCTCGTCAGCTCATACATTCCTTAAACATCAACCTTAACAGTATTAACTCATCATATATTTATCTTCCATGACAACCTATATCCTAAATCTTAGCAAAGTATTAATTAAGTCTATTATTTTACATTTTATTCTACCATAAAAACTAAAAATAGGGCATTTCCCTTTTCCTAACCTTCAGTATCGTCTATCATTTCTTCAGTCTCCTCATTGTCCTCTATTTCCATTTCATTTTCTTGGTCTTGCATCTCCAAACCCTCCTACGTTCAGTGCTAGGTTTATCACAACATTTGTCCAATTTAGTAAAAAAATTAAATTCCTTACTGCTTCCTCATAATATTGATAGTCCGCTTCATCATCTAGGAGGATAATTGATAATTTTTGTATTTCCTCATCTTTCTTTCCATAGTGCTTGGGTAGGGGTATCCAAAATTTCTCACAATTCCTCAATATATTTTTCATTCCACCTAGGAATTAGGCTTTGAAGATTTCCTTGCTCAAATTTCGTGTCATTTCCTTACTAAAAAATATTGTTCAAAGCAAGAGCCTGAGACATTAACAATAAGTTTGTGTTAACTTGGTATCTATGATCTGTTGTTATGAAGTCCGCTCCCAAAATCACTTTGACTACATATACTACCAAGGGATGCTCATTCTTCAGAATGGTGCATAAAAAATTGTTAATAATCCTTTCCAGAAAGGCTATTTTCCTTTTCTTGGCTATTAATTGAAATGAGGTCTCCATCCTTCTGGGGGTAGAATTCTTTTTCTGGAGCAATTTCTATGTTTCACTTTCTTACCTGCTTAAAATTTCACAAGCTCTTCAATATTTAGCTCTTTATTCCTTCTCAAACTTTCAAAGGCTTTCCAATCCTTTACCTTATTTAAATTATTTCAAGTCTGACTTAATCTTTCATTATTTGTCATTACTTGGGAGTACACAACTTCGGTCATAAATATCATCATTATTGGGGATGCCACTTCTCAAGGATCTACTACATTGGTGTTCATTTTCGTTGATATTTGGCTATGTCCCTAACCTAAACCTACTCCTTCACTCTCTAATATCTTTTCCTTATGATGTTGGGTTTATTGGTCTTTAGAAAATTAAATCCTTGTCAACTATTCTATCAACAACAATGTCTCCACCACTTGCGTTAAAGACCCATCTCATTTAATAATTGTAAAATTTTATCAACTAAAATATCACATTTCAACTTAAATTTGTTTAAAAAACAAGTCATATTTAGAGAACAAAAATACAACCTAAATCATATTCAAAGAAAGAGTAAGAGGAGATGAAACTAATAAATTGATAGTGCCAATATTTTAATCACTTACAATCCAATAGAAAACTATCTTAGAAACTTTTTGGTATCCTCATCCTTGCCTATGTGTAAAATTTAGGAATTGTAAAGCAGAAAATCGAACCCTAGATGTTCCCCCACTCCAAGGAGAGAGAAAGGAGGTCACTAGGATTGACGGTTTTCACTTAGGAGAGACTTTACATTCAAAAGAGGGGTTGAAACTCACAAGATCCAATCCCACACAATGCAAGATTGAATTCTAAATGAGTTTCAAGGGTTGAGACGGCAAGGATACCCTCTTTTGTAAAGAATGTAGATAGAAGGATTGAATTAGGAGTGTATGTAAAAGTAGGAAAGATTCACTTGTAGATGGAGATAGAGACACGGGATGAAGCTACGGACCTGAAATTAGTAGTAAAATGTCGAGACGATGCTGTCCTGCAAGTTTGAGTGAAAGTTGACAGGACAATGGCGCCTGGAGTGCACATGGTCCTCCGAAAAATCCACGAAATGAGGGGGATCTGTTCGTCTCTGCACAAGGATTCCAGATCTTCAATTACAGCCGCGTACCTGCAACCTACACATAGAAAAGAGAGGATGATTGGGGGGTTAGGGATTAGGGGTTTGCCTTCAAGTTAAACCCCGATTTTGGAATTAACCAAGAAATGAGAATGCTGTAAATGTAAATGTTTGTAATGTAATCAAGTACTGATACCTTGTTGTAAGAATGCTTGTATTCTTACATGCAAAGGTGTAATGATGTTGTATGTTGTATGTTGTGTGTTGTAGGTGATCTCCTCTTCAATGGTTGAATCCTTGTCTTGAATGCAACACCTAGCCTTGAATGGAGACCTAGAATGCTCAATTGCTTGGAGGAATGCTTGAACGTTTGAATGTTTGAATGTTTTTAATGTTTGCCTATCGCTTCTGCCTCTTGCACATATATGTTTTTCCTCCTCCTTTTCTGGGAGGTGAAATGTAGTTTATATACTTGTCAATTAGGGTTAGGAGACTGATTTTTCTGACCTTAGGCCAACCTAGGAGCATTATTTTCCAAATTGCAAACTTGAAGACCCGATGCCCAACAAGAGACCGGGCCCAAAATAGGGCCAAGGACTAGGGCACTAGGCACCATGGTCCCACCTCCCGGGATAGCAGGGTGCAAGGAGGATCAGGCCAAGGTGCAGAAAGATGTAGTTTTTGATGTCGTAAACAAGTTTCGAGGTCTCCATTCAGGTTCAATGTTGCGCTGCCATCATGAAGACCCAAATGCAGTCTAAATTACAAGTGTCACAATTTTAGGATGCTACATTTAGCCCCCACTTTAGCGGGAGTATAAGCATACGCCCATACTTCCGGTAAAGTACAAGGAAACAACATTGAAAGACTTTCACCACGTCAAGGAGGCAAGATACACCAAGCCCCCAGTGGACTAAGGATCTTACAACTTTGATTGACAAAGTAAAAGGGAAGATCACGAGGGAGAACCATGACTGATAGTAGTACGGTTCCCTCACTATGAGTCATGCAAGAAAAAATACCAAAAATTTTCAAGGCAAAGCTAAGTTCGCCAAGAAATTTTTTAAGAATCTTGAAGAGATATGAATGGAGTGTATGCCCCCTACGTTAAGGCGATCGCACATGCCTCATCGGGGGTGATTTCTTTAAGGTAGTGATACACATAAGAAATGAGAAGGGAAAGGAGCATGTTATCACAAAGATTTAGCCCCCAAGTGTGAGATAAACCCAAGGATAATAGACACAAAACACAAATCATGAGGTGACTTCGCTTTCCTTGGGGTCAATATGCTGTATGATAATTCATGTATATCATATGTATGTATGCATAATTGTTCTTCATTCCCCAATCAAGGAAGGTCACCTAGAAGAAGGGAACACATGTGTCTTTTGAGTCAACATGAGAGAGACCAAAAGAGATCTCATTGCTTTGCATCATCCTCAAGTAGACAACACTAGGGAAAACAAATAGAAGAACAAGAATAACACATAGAAGAAGTAACAAAAGATATCAAGAGAGGATGAGAGAGTCTGTTGTGCTAATGAACTAGTCTAGCACGTCATCCACCCCCCGATCTTGCTGATCAATATTTCGGGAAGGCAAGAAACATGCTAGAGGAGGAACATCCAACACAATAGATGGAGCTATCACAAGATCCAAACAAGGGCTATGTTCATGTTCCAAGCCACTTTATTCTTGTCTAGGAGCTAAGATAAGTGCTTTAGAAAATTCGTTAGATAAATGGTTATCAATATCAACATATTCATATTCACTATCAGAAGCAAGAGAAGTAACATTTTCATCATGAATAACATTTTCATCTATATCATCATCAAGATTTATAAAAATAGGATCTTAAACTCGCACAGGATCAAAACCATCATGCATCTTATGCTTAGGAGATTTTGACTCAATTTTTGGCTGAGAAGAAAATGGAATAATACTAGTTGAAGGTGTTTTTGGAGATTGCAAAGTTTGAGAAGAAGCTACATGAGCTCTAAGACAACGCTTTCGTCAGCATTCATGCGCAGAATGATTTCGTCTAGTCTTAGTAGGAAGTTGAGAAGATTGAGGAGGAGGAATGTTCTCATCCTTATCACTTGGGTGTTTAGGTTGTGGTCTCTTAGGTTGGATAATAGGAGAAGAGGAAGGTCTCTTCTCTTTATAAGAGGAAGGAGGAGGAACTACTCCATATAAAGGAGGAATATTTGGTTTAGGAAGGAGACCAAGTCCATCATGATGAGGAGGTATAGGTCTACTTTTAGAAAGTTTATTAGCCATAGACATAGTCACATCCATAGGAATGGGTTGGGAATCTTCTTGAGGAAAGACATTAGTTTTATCTTTCAAAGGAAGAACTTCCTTCTCAAGAATGATAGGAATATCAAGTTTGGGTGTTTGAGGTTCACTTAGAGATAGGATCATATCTTGTTTCCACTTTTGATAAGATTTGAAAAGATGATCACTTCATGGTGGAAGAGATTGGAATTGTTTAGGCCAAAAATAATCAATAGGAATGCTAGAAGTTCTTTCAGCTGGTTTAAAGAGACTATGATTAACAGTAACAACCTCACCATTATGGGGAAATTTCAAACACTTGTGAATAGGAGAAGCAATAGCTTTCATGGAAGATAGCCAAGGATAGCCTAGCTTCACACAAAATTGTTCGGATGATGGAATAATAGCAAAGCTCACATCAAGGGATTTGTTATGGACCTCAATAGGTAATGTAATAGAACCAATTGCAGGAGAAGAAAATGCATCAAATAATTTCACAACCACATTTGTTTTGTCATAGATCACTTAATTCAATTGCAAAGTAAAAAGAAATTCTTCAGTAATAACATTAACCATGCAAGAAGGATCAATAAGCACTCCACAACAAGGTGTATTCTTGACTTTTACAACTATATATAAAGGTCCATCAGGTGCCCTGATAGTTTCACTGGAATCAAATGTGATGGAAGGTTCTTTAGGGATTTTCTGCTGCTCTACAAAGTTAATCACATTCGGAGTCATAGACACAAGACCATCAGGTGAGAAAGAGGAACCATTAGTCTCAATCACATTAGAGGTATGAGAAGGTAATGGATCAGTAAAAATCTTAAGATTTTGGTTAGTAAGAGCTACAGATGTGTTGCCTTTATCATTCACACCTAAAACAGAGATAGTACTATTATCAATCAAATCTTGAATTTTACCCTTTAAAGCAAAACATTTTTCAGTATCATGCCCAGGTTGACGATGAAATTGACAAAAAGATTTGTTATCAAAATAGGGTGAATTAATCTTTGCAGGATCTATTTGCTTTATAGGAGGGAGAGTAAGCACATTTTGTTCCAATAACTTATTCATAATACTATGCAATGATTCATTCAAAGGAGTAAACTCTCTTTCTTTCTTGAAAAATTTAGAAATAGGAGGCACACTTGATGCTGCATTCACATTGTTGTTGGTGATTTTTTCATTGAACTTAATGAACCCTTTGTTTGGTTTAAACTTCCCAAATGGTTGTTGACTACTATCACCCTTATCACTCAGAGCCATAGGATTTGCTTGTTCCATTTGACTCATAGTTAGTTGATAATTGTGAAGAGTTGCACACAACTGTTGGAAAGAAGTAAACTCAGAAAACAAAAGTGTTTCTCTAATATCTTTTTGTAAATTAGAAATAAATATTCTTTGAATATCATTGTCAGGTACTAGAAAAGAAATTTGAGCACACAAATGCTTATTTCTACCAATGAAATCAGTCACTTTTTCTTTAACACCTTGTTTACAATGTATTAAATCAATCAAAGTAACTTTAGGACTTATATTGTTTTGAAATTGTTGAATAAAAGCATTTGCAAGTTGTTGGAAAGAAGTAATAGAATAGGAAGGCAACAAGCAATACCATTGTAGAGCCTTATCTCTTAATGTTCTAGTAAATAGTTTTGCAAGCAACCTTTGGTCATGAGCAAAATTGGTACATATTGTTTGAAAGGTCTTAACATGTGTTAGAGGATCACCTTTACCATTATAAAGCTCCAACTGCAGGATTTCAACATGCTTAGGGGGGATAGCTCGAACAATGTCAAGAGAAAGTGGGCTCGCAACATCAAATGTGGGCACACTAAACTTAGACTGATTCATAAAGGCAATTTGTTGCTGTAACGAAGAGACAGTTTGTGCAAGATTGTTAATGGTCGCTTCAGTTGAAGAGTTCATATTAGACATGTTAGATTGTCATGGAGGTATTATGTTATTGAAAGAAGGTATTGATTGAGAGTAAGGTGGCGGGACACTATGATAGTTAGTCATAGGAGATGATTGGAAAAAAGGAGCACTACAAGGAGGAATGGAATGGTTGAATGAATTGCCCCCTTGCATCATGTTCATTTGTGGAGATGTAATAGGGACACTCATTGAAGGAAAGAATGAAGAAGTCGGATTGAATGAAGGAAGAGGGTTGATTGAAGGGGAAGGATTGCCCCCATGACTAGTGATCATAGGTGGAATGTTTTGTATTGAAGTAGTCATTATGTTTGATGTAAAAGTAGGTATACTAGCAATAGAAGTTGTTAAAGGGATAGAATGATTGACTTGAGTAGGAGGTTGTGTATAACCTAAAGTTTCGGCACAACTCTTCATAGGAATCACATTCGAATCCACATTGTGTGCAATACTATGCAAAATATCAATTCCATTCTTATCACTTTGAACCATACGTTTTAGACCCTCAATTAATGAAAGAGCTTGGCTATAGGGGTATTCTTGAGACATCCATTGCTGAAAATCATCAAATTGGCTATCCAATTTCGAAAGTTGTTCTACAGAAACCTCATGGAGAGCTTCTTCATCATTAAGAGGATTAGAGGAATTACCCATGTCCTCGTTTAAAAGGCCATTCAAATTAGGTTCCATCTCCTCGGTAATTAAACCTTGGAAAGACTTAATTCTAAGGCTTCGTCTAACAGGAATAGTGTAAGTAGGGCTTATTGTTGTAAAACTCATGCACTAGAGAGAGAGAGAAGATTTTGAATTTTGAAAATAAAGTTGGCAAAATTGAACAATGAGATAATGATTATCCACTTTGAACTTTGTGAAAGAAGAGGGAAACACAACTTCCAAGAAAGGTAGGCACAATTGAAAAATTAAGGCCAAGGGGGGTAGCTCTTAATTTTAATCGTTATCTTGAAAATTGAAATCTTGAATTTTGAATTTATTTTTGAATTTAGAGGTAGCAAATTTCAATAAAATCAGCCAATCTCCTAGATTTAAGCTATTAAATGCAATCATAACAATCTCCCGAAATTTCGAAAAAAATGTCGGGGACCATGGTGAACGGAGTGCACACGGTCCTTGCAACTTTTTTTGAAATTTTCAGGGATGAAGGTTATGACGATTTTAAAGCTAATCTTAAAAAAATGAGTGATTTTACGATCTGTAGATAGGCTAAATTAAAGTTGCAATCTCAAAATTGAATCCTACCAAGATTGTTGAAACATGCAAAATTTGAATTTTAAAAAAGAGAGGGAAACTGAAATTTTGAATTTTATGATTTTAGAGGGAATACTAAAAGCAATGCAAGCTTTGAAATTTAAAAGTTGACTCAATTTAATGCAAAATTCAATTTTGAAATCAAAAATCAAAGTTGTTGCAATCAAACACTTAATTTCAAAAGTCACAAATTGCAAAAATTTGAATAAAGCACTGAAACTTTGAATGAATGCCAACACACTTTTCAAATTTAGGACAGTAAGAAACACAATTTTGACACAAAATTTCAATTTTGACAATTTTTGAATGATTAGAAGCCTTAATCCAAGCAATCACTAGACCAACTTTGACTTTAATTTTGAAAGTGTTAGAATTGATGAAATCAGCCAAGATTCTGGATTCTAGCAGAAAAATACAGTAAGATCTAGCTCCCAAAATTTCAAAAAAAAATATCGGGGACAATGGCACTCGAGGTGCACACGGTCCTCGCAATTTTTTTCAAATTTTTCAGTGATGAGAGATATTATGATTTTGTTGCAGAATCCAAAGTTACAGCTGATTTTGAGGTGTTTTGATCAGTGAAATCATCAGTCAAAGGTTGAATCAAGAGGGTTAAAAATTAGGGTTTTGACACTTAACCACTTAATTTTTAGAATTAAGGCACAAATATGAATTGATAATTTGCAATAGAAGGGTAGATCTAAAACAAGCATTAACAATTAGACATTTCACAAGCTCAATTACTAAAAAGAAAATTTAGGGTTTTTATGCAATTAACCTCTAAAATTTGCAAAAGATCAAACATGGAAATGTAATTAAGGAAGAAATTTTTTTCAGATCTAACCATGAATAATTAGAATTAGGATGTTCATGTAGGGTTCACCAAAATGTAAAGCGGAAAATCGAACCCTAGGTGTTCCCCCACTCCAAGGAGAGAGAAAGGAGGTCACTAGGATTGACGGTTTTCACTTAGGAGAGACTTTACATTCAAAAGAGGGGTTGAAACTCACAAGATCCAATCCCACACAATGTAAGATTGAATTCTAAATGAGTTTCAAGGGTTGCGATGGCAAGGATACCCTCTTTTGTAAAGAATGTAGATAGAAGGATTGAATTAGGAGTGTATGTAAAAGTAGGAAAGATTCACTTGTAGATGGAGATAGAGACATGGGATGAAGCTACAGACCTGAAATTAGTAGTAAAATGTCAAAACGATGCTGTCCTACAAGTTTGAGTGAAAGTTGGCAAGATGATGGTGCCTAGAGTGCACACAGTCCTCCGAAAAATCCACAAAACGAAGGGGGATCTGTTCATCTCTGCACAAGGATTCTAGATCTTCAATTACAGTGGCGTACCTGCAACCTACACACAAAAAAGAGAGGATGATTGGGGAGTTAGGGATTAGGGGTTTGCCTTCAAGTCAAACCCCAGTTTTGGAATTAACCAAGAAATGAGAATGCTGTAAATGTAAATGTTTTTAATGTAATCAAGTACTGATACCTTGTTGTAAGAATGTTTGTATTCTTACATGCGAAGGTGTAATGATGTTGTATGTTGTATGTTGTGTGTTGTAGGTGATCTCCTCTTCAATGGTTGAATCCTTGTCCTGAATGCAACACCTAGCCTTGAATGGAGACCTACAATGCTCAATTTCTTGAAGGAATGCTTGAACGTTTGAATGTTTGAATGTTTTTAATGTTTGCCTATCGCTTCTGCCTCTTGCACATATATGTTTTTCCTCCTCCTTTTCTAGGAGGGGAAATGTAGTTTATATACTTGTCAATTAGGGTTAGGAGACTGATTTTTTCGACCTTAGGCCAACCTAGGAGCATTATTTTCCAAATTGCAAACTTGAAGACCCGATGCCCAACAAGAGACCGGGCCCAAAATAGGGCCAGGGACCAGGGTGAGGGACCAGGGCACTAGGCGCCATGGTCCTGAAGGACCAGGGCGCTAGGCACCATGGTCCCACCTCCCAAGATAGCAGGGTGCAAGGAGGATCATGCCAAGGTGCAGAAAGATGCAGTTTTTGATGTCGTAAACAGGTTTCGGGGTCTCCATTCAGGTTCAACATTGCGCCACCATCATGAAGACCCAAATGCAGTCAAAATTACAAGTCTCACAATTTTATGATGCTATAGGAATACAAACTTTAAGCATGGTTGAAGTGGTAGTTGTTTATCTTGGGTTAATCATGACAAAAGATAAGGGCCTTAAACACATCATTAAGGAAGGTGATTCTAGAAATAACATCATGATGCTTAAAGGGTAGGAAAAACTAGATTAGAAATCTAACCCTCTCATTGTGAAGTGTCATATTTTCCTTCTTCTTATAGGAGATGCCAGATTATGCCACATGAGACAAGAATACAACTGTGTGGTAGACAAGTTGGCAAGGATGGGTGCATATGTTAATGATTTCAAAAGTTAGATCCACTTGCATGAAATATTGATAGATTCTCATGTCATGATTTTGAAGGACTCGTCTATTAATGAATAATCCCAATATTGGCCTTTTGGTAATTACCTTTCTTTCCTTTTCCTTTCCTTGTTGGTTAACGCATTGGAACTGAAATTTTATTGATAGTACCACCTATAATTTTATTCCCCATGTGTGTCACTTTCTCAAACTAGTTTCATATTTTATGA
This sequence comes from Cryptomeria japonica, assembly GCF_030272615.1. NCBI lineage: Eukaryota > Viridiplantae > Streptophyta > Pinopsida > Cupressales > Cupressaceae > Cryptomeria > Cryptomeria japonica. The sequence goes on along the minus strand of NC_081411.1, from coordinate 630,786,461 downwards.
TTATGGGTAGTGATTTGATTTAGATTGAGCTCGACGAGTGCTCTGAATTTAAGAATAATGGGGAGCTCTGGGATAAGGTGGTTAATGAAAATATGGATAACTATATTAAAGGTATGACTGACCATGATCCTAAGCTCTTTTATGCATTTATTTAGGCATGGGATAATATAAATGTGAAGATTGGCAGTGTTACTTTCATCGTTTCAGTAGAGACTACTATGAAGGTGACAAGGTTAGCACTTGATGGTGTGTCTTTTTCCAAAAACCTAAAGAGAATTGAAAGGATGACTTTGATTGGTTATTTCAACTAGGTAATTGTGTTTCCAAGGTTCAAAGTGGATACTATAGGGAGAAGATCTTTGAAATCTAGAAGCATGTGGATCTTATTAGGTACTTCACATTGGATGATAGGAAAAGGAGGTTCCATTTGTAGGTTTCCCCCATATTAAATCAGGTCCGACATGGGATATGAATGAACTTTCCTTTCTAGATTATGTCTTCTTTGTCTCCGTCTTTTACTAAAACCTTTGAGAAGGGTAAACCCCCTCTACACCAGGGTCTCATCCATAGAATGTACAACTTCCACCTAGATTTATCCCCCTCTGGTGAGCTCCCTTTTATTGAGATCAAATATCCCATGATCATAATTTATATGTTGACCTCATTGTTACCCCTTCTAATTCTAGGGAAATATCTCACTCAGATTCTAAAATGACCATTAGGAAAAACCTTGCTACAATGGTCAAATTTAAGGCCATTGTTGCCACTAAAAAGGATAAGGGTGTTGAAGATCAACCTAGAATACAATAGAATGTGTTTAGTGATGATTTTATTGATTTTAGATTCAAGTCTCTTTCTTTGGAGGATTTAGACTCCTCAAATACTATGGGTTCGGATTGGGCCCCAAATAATATGGATGGTAACCCTAACCCTCTCCCCCTAAACCATCTCTCCTCTAGTAAAACCAAAACTTTGATCTCCACTTTGGTTCGAGTTAAAATTGTGAAGGACCTATATGATGGAATTCAAAGACAGAAAGAGTTTATTAAATGGCTCTTCAAATAGATGAATGCGGCCATCAAGAAGATAAATTGTCTAGAGGCAACAACTGAGGTCGAGGCTAGGGTGAATACATGAGTGGATGAATTGGATGAAGATTTGTTTTGGAAATCTACTAATGATATTGTGAACATTATGGGGTAGTTAGGAATGGTTGGCAAAAATATTGAAGATATAAATCAATGATCAAGATGGCGGGGATAAAGCTCTAGTTGGAAGAGGTCAAGAAATCCCAGGAGGCCCTTAAAAAGAAAATTGAAGTCAACTTTTCTTAAGAGAATATGGCTAGTAAGTACAATTCCTCCCTTTAGTCTATCCATGATGAGATGGAGAGAAGGGGTGAGAAAAAATAAGTGCATAGAGTATCTAGCCACAGATTCTAGCCCCATGGCTTTGCAAGTTAAGGCCACCCATGATTCTTTGTTGGTCTGCTTTGGCTCTATGTTTGGTTCTAGCAAAAAAATTATTTTCTGATTAATTTCTTAGTCTGTGATAAGATTGGCAATAAAAGAGTACCCCAATGTAGTAGACCATCACTTTGTGTATGTGCTAGGTGGTTCTTTCATGTTTTGGTAGTTCTAATTTCTATTTATTTGCTGGTTTTCTATTTTAGTTGATGGCTCTCTGTTAACACTTCTAGGTTTTTGTTGTGCTATGGTTGGAAATTTTTGTTCTGTTTATACATCCCCAATGTTCTCAAGTGTCTCTTTGCAAATATATAATGGTATAGGCCTATCTCACTTTTATTAATAATAATTATCTTATAAACTAGATCAATAATAATGTATGGATCAAAATGAATTTAATTTTCCTACCTAAGGATCCACATCAGTAGTATGAAATAACTAAAAGTCATGTTGGAGACTAGGATTATCAATAGTTAATTTGGATAATGTAGCAGGAGAGGTAATATTTGTGTTTCCTATTAAAACATTAAAAATAATCAAATCCTTAAAAAATAGAAGTATGTGGATCACATTTCTTATAATAAAATCAGTTTTGAACTAATGATTTAAATCAACAAAATTATTCCAAACAACCTATTCAACCACCTTATCTACCAAGCTATACAAATAAGAGCCATAAATAACTTGAGCTGGAACTTGTGGAGCTCTATGAAGATGCCTTTAAAAGAGGCTCCCTTGGACCTAGCATTAATCAAGGTGTCATTAATTTGCTTCCCAAATCTAGTGATAGAACTCAAGTCAGAAACTAGAGACCGATCACACTCCTTAGTCTCTCTTATAAAATTCTTGCCGAACTCTTGGCTAGAAGGATTGCAGCTCTTATAAAAAAATTTATCTTTGTTACTCCAACTAGATTTATTCAAGGCAGATACATTCTTGAAAATTTAATAACTAGCTGGGAAGCCTTGCATTGGGGAAAATATAGTGGACAACAGGTGGCTATGGTTTTACTTGATTTTGAAAAGGCTTATGATCAGATAGAATGACACTTTGTTATTAGCATGCTTAAGGCTTTTGGATTTCCTGACATAAAATGTAAGTGGACACAACTCCTGTTTATGAACTACTCAACTGTTATTGATGTCAATGAGGAACTTTTTGAGTCCATCTCCTTACAAAGATCTATTCGCCAAGGCTGTCCCATTGCACCTTCCCTCTTTGTCATTGTAGTTGATGCCTTGTTCTATATTTTGAGAGATCCCAACCTTGGTCCTCCCTTGAAAGGTATCTCCCTTCCCAATAGTGATATTCTCCTCAACGCCCAATTTTCTAATGATATTGTTCTATTCCTTGAGCTTTCACCTCCTAATTTTGACCTTTCCCTTTCTAGACTTAATCTCTTTTGTCTTGCTTCTGGTTCTAAGACCGCCCCTCGCAAGTCCAGTGTCCTAGGCTGGGTTGATGATGCTCTACCTTGGTTAGTCTCTAGTGGCTGGAAATAGGAAGGCCTTACCAATATTGTTAGATACCCTAGTATCCATTTTGTTATTAAGCCCTATATCAGAGATATGTGGAAGTGGATCTATGAAAAAATTAATAAAAAGCATCTCAAATGGTAGACCCATTCCCTATCCTTGGCTGGAAGAATCCAAGTTGTCCAAAAAGTTCTGGGCTCTTACCATATGCATTTTGCTTCTTCCCATATTTTTGCCAATTACCAAAACAACATGCTGGATAAAATGTTGAGAGATTTTCTGTGGTCTGATGGTATTGGGCATAAGAAGAGGCATTGTGTTAGTTGGGAATGGTGTTGCAAACCTAAAAAATTAGGAGGCCTTGGCATCAAAGACCTCAAGGCCCATGGGTGGCTCTTTCTTCCAAATAGATTTACAAGGCCCTCTAGGGAAATGTGCCTTTGAAAGTCCTTATCAGGAACAATATTGCTAGATCCGTTATCAGAAAAGGTAAATAATGGAAGGATGCTTATGTCCATGACATCATTATTGGGGAATTCGAAATGAAACTTTTTGGCTCTTGTGTGTTTCATTCCTTCTCGAAAGCCTAGACCATTATTAGATCTTTTATTACTGATAGAGGGGTTGTTGGAGGGTTACCTGGATTTACTATTGTTGATCGGTCCATCTAGTGGGGGCTGAAACTTGATGATAAGTCTCTTTCCCTAACTTAGAGTTGCTCTGCTAAACTCTGGTGGGGTAAGGGGATTAAAGTGATTAATTCTCTGCTGGTGGATAGGCGGTTGGATTCTTGGTGGGAGATCATTTTTAAGTATGAAGTTCCTTCTACTCATAAACATACCTATACCCTTATTTCTAAGGCCCTAAATGGTGATGCTCTTGGTAAGATTGTGGACTCTGATTCTTTTCTTTGGGATGCAAAATGGTGTGATGGTGGCGGGTTGAAGGAATATTCCACCAAGCAAATTTATTCTCTTCTTAATGAGGATTCTTCTATCTCTATGTAGGTGACACAATGTTGGGATTTTGTTTGCCCTTTTTCTAATTAGTCTTTTTTTTTTGAGTACTTTTGTAAAGTTCTTGTGGAGGAAAAAAAACTTTGCTTTAAGTGGTTGCTCCTTCTTAAAAAGCTTGTTGTTGGTTTTGTTTTGTCTTCACTGGGTTTGGAACCTGTTATCTGTAGCCTTTATAATAGGGAGGAGTCTTTTGAGCATCTTTTCTTTGAGTATTTACATGCTTCTAAAATCTGGGCTATTTTCCTTGCATCTCCCATTTAGTGGAATTGTAAACTTGGGTTGTCTTGGAGTGAAATTTTGGCTAGGTATATTGAGTATTTTGATGTTAACCTTAATAGATTTTGATCTCTCTTATTTTGTGAAATCTCGTGGGTCATTTGGAAAGATAGAAATAGAGATATTTTTCACAAAGAGAGGAGGAGGCCTACCGAGTTTAATCTTAAACTCACCCATTTTTTTATTATGTCATAGGTATCTCTTGTTTTGAAGATTCCAAAGAGAAAGTTTATGAAACTAGTCCGTGATGGCACCATCCTTATTTTTAAAGATGAAGTGCAATCTTCTTAGTATATCCAAAAGTATCAGTCATTTCTTTGGCGTAGTGAGGTAGATGATCTCAATTGCATGCTTGAAGGGTGCCATGTTGAGAGACTACCCCAGTCTGTTGCCGGTGATAGTTCGGGATGGGGTGTTTTGCAAGTCATCTCTTCAGCTCCTGTTACTTGTACTTCAGATGGTGCCTCTACACTTCCCCTTTCAGATCCTCTTGGTCCTAGTGCTACTGAGAATGATGGTTGGGATTTTAACTGGGGTGTCCACTCCCCTAGTGTTGTTACTCATAGTGTTGTGTTTTCCTCTAATATTGTTATTGTTCCTTATGATGATGTTGTTACTCATCAGGTTGATGTTGTTGTTCCCAATGTGGTTCCTCATGATGGTTGGGGATAGCTTTTATATGTTTTTGTCTTTGATTCATGGCTATATTTTATATAATGTTTCTATCTGCCCTTGATACTTTCTCGATGATGATGTGATTCTTTTTGCTCCTTCTACCCCCTGGAAGTTTTTGGGTTCTTGTGGGAGTTTTGTCAGTATTTTGGTTGGTCTTGGGCCCAACTCTTCTTAATCCGTACCAGTTTTATATACTATCTTAATAGAAAAAAAAAGTAACACTCAAACTAGTTTCATCAAAATAACATATATTTTAAAGAATCTTATTACTAGTTAGTAGCCTATGAAATGGGAAAAGATCTAATGAAAAAGTACAATTCAAGTAACAAAGTGGAGTGGAATTTCATTCCCATAGTGTTTGAAGCATTTTCTTTCTATCAGGGATTCTGCAAAACTATCAAAAATATCTTTCAAGATGTTGTGGCCCAAATTAGCACTAATATATCTCTATCATAACATTTTCAATTCAAAATATCTATACAACAAATTTTCCATTTAGCTCTTGCTCACTTTTTCATACCCTCAAATATAATATACTACATATTAAGAGATTCTAGTGTGGTAATAAGAATTAAACGTGCAGTGATTTCTAACTACAAAGATCTCTTAATTTGATTTACAAATGACACTTCCCTATTTTTCAATATTGAATAAAATAGGCTAAATTACTCAATGGTTAAGCTGGACATGCCATATAAAGCTTCTATGGCCAAGCTCTCTAGATTGAAATCTATAGTTCTTAGCTATGGTGATCTTTCTCATAATTGGTTTGAAAAGTCTGACTTCCAATGGAAGAACCTAGATGGTTGGATAACTTTGTATGTATTTTGTAGTGAATCTCTCTCTTAAAAATATGTGGGACTTGATAAAAAATAAGATCAAGAATTATATTTATGAGTGGGATAAGGAATGACTCTCCATGACTTGGAGAGTGTAGGTTTGTCAAATAGTTGTATCCTCATAAAACTTACATTAGGCTTTTGTATGATTTTTGTGTAGCTACCAAGTTAATGAAATTCATAAGAGTATTATAAGGATTTTAGTCTAATGGTAAAGGGTTAAAAAAAAGAGTGATAATATAATAGAGCTAGTATTTCTTAGATAAAGGATTGGATCGAATTAGACTTAAAGATTTAAAGTTGTAAGGATTGTCTTAGCACTTAAATAGATTCTTAGGTCCCCCTTTATAAATTGACCTTGGAATGTTTTTGTTAGAAATAAAATTTATATGATTGTCCTTAAACAAGAGAGGAATTATAATTTTCTTCATAGGTATGAGCTTCTTGTTGGAAAATTTCTTATCTCCCTTTGTACCTCTAGCTTTTTCAAGAGAATTTCCAAAGCTTGGGAACATGTCATGAATTGGATTATTTTGAGTTTTATAATGCTAAAGAAGGAAGGAACTCTATTTTCAAATCAATATGGAGGAATCTTCATTGGAAATATAAACCCTTTATATTTTGTAGGGATTTTCTATCAAAAGATGGTATGATAATTGAATCATATATTTTAATATTATAATTCTTGGTGACTACTTATAATCTTGGATCTCACTAAGTTAAGAGCATGCCCTACAAAACTCTCAAATGAGGACATACTTTGTCTTAAGTATATCTTGGAATGATATAAAATTCCAATTGAATCTTGGGAATAATGTTGAATATTTTGACTCCCTCAAGTAAATTGATGGAACAATTCTCCAATATTTGCACTCTAATAAAATTTACAAAACCTTTCTTGATTCTCTAGATATGTAATGAGGCATCTCAACAATTATTGGCATCTTTCTTTAAGTTGATGCTAGTTGTTTAAGATGCTTAGGAGTTCATGGTCTCATGTCATTGAGACAAAAAATAATATTTTAAATTGCTTCTCTTATTCCATAAATCCTCCCTTAGTCTCGATATATCCCATTCAAATAGGTTATGTACCTTTTATAGAACTCTTGAATCTATATAGCATATTTTTTTATTATTTTTTTGTAAAAGAAAATTTAATCTTTTTCTTTTCTAATTTGGGAGGCTATAAAAAAAATCAACTTTATTTGGCAAGAGATTTTGTTTGGTTATGTCTAAGAATTTAGTAACACACTCGATCTATTATGGCCAATTTTATCTACTAATATCATTTTTTTTGTGGAAAGCCAGAAATGGGAATTGTTTCCAAGGCAAGAAGAGGAGACTTATCGAGTCTACTAAAATAGTTATATATAACTCTATTGTTTTGTAAGTTATAGTAACCATGGAGCTATGCGAAGCTAATATTTGGGAGCTCCTAAATTTTATATATGGTATATTTAATAAATATGAGCTAAAAATGGCTAAACATTGTCTATAGCTAGATAGGATAAGAACAAGTTTGTGAACAAAATTATGGAATTTCATAAAAGACCAAGTGAGAGATATACATGTGGCATGTTATTTGAAGATATCAGCATTAAAAAGCGTACATTACCATTATTGAGGGTATGGATCCAGAAGTGATTAGGTTTAATGAGAGAATTTGTGATATTGACTCCCTAATTACGTTTAATGGCTTAACTAAATTAGTGAAAATTTTAATAGATATACTTTCTACTTGTATGATGTCTCTATTTTTCCCTTTTGATAAACTACACTCTTTATTTGACCTTTGAACTCTTAGTGGTTTCTTTTGGCTTGTGATATGTCTATAGTTGCTTAGACTTCAATGTATATTGTATATTTATCATGCTTCCTTGGAAATAAATAATCAATAAAAAAATAAAAAAGAGAAGACATATGTGCATACATATGAATGCACTTTTTTTTTTTAAACAACTATGACTGGTAAACTTTTTAACGTGACCGGTGACGCTGGCATGACATGTCCTCCTGCTCCTTGTGAACGCTTTTCACCTAGAGCTATGAACCAGTGAGGCCACAAATGGGGGACCTCATCCCCACACTTAACTTGTTCACATGCATGAGCACAATGACCTAGCGAAGGCACAATGCCTTGCGAGCATAGTGGCCCAGCAGGGATTTGAACGTTGGTAGTCACTTCACCAATGAAGTGTTTTCACTGTGACACTACATGTTCGAAGACACATATACATATACATGTATCCTTATATACAAGAGAACTATTATATATATAGAAATAAGAAACAAACTATATATTTCAGAAATATTTATTTTTATTTACTTTTAATGATGTCTTCATATTTTTCAAATGCATAGGGATTGCACCATTTTTACATAAATTCTAAATTTCATTTTAACAATTTAAAAAAAATTATACCAAATAGTCAATAAACATTGAAAAAAATCCACCTTTATTAATTTTGCAAAAGTTATGTAAAATTTATATTCTCAACTATTAGTTATAAGGATAGTAAAGTTAAATCAAATTGTCAATCTATTATTATGGTTTGCAGCAATTTAATGCTTTTAATAAATATTTTAGTTTAGTAATACTATGGAAACAAATATACGGATAGAAAATTAAGGAGATCAACATTTTCTTGATGGTTTCATGAAATTTTCTTATTAAATGTGCAAACATGTCAAGTAAAAAGTAAACAATATAATTTTATTTGTGAAACATGATTTGAGAAACTCAATAAATATTCCCAACCCTTAGATATGGAAGTTGATTGTAAAATGCATAATGAATTTTTATAATAAGATGAAAATGTTATATAATACACATATGTATAATATAAAATAAGTTATCGAAACTAAGCCCAAAGAATGTTAAAATTAAAAATGATGTTGAGTTCTATCATGTACACACTAGAACATGGTCATGTTTCGAGGACTATGATCACATCACCACTTATAATTTAAGGTTTAGTCACTTTTTTCTCATATTTGTGAAATTATATGCATCTGTAACTAGAATATTTTTAATATTCTCAGATACTAGAGAACAAATATTGTCTATTCTTAAGATAAAAAAGAAAAAAAAACTTTCGGAATATTTGTCTAAATTCCTTAACTTAGTCTAATTTCAAATTCTAGTTATCAATTTTCTATTATAGTAATTGAATAGATCAAACTAATTACAATATACATTAAAAGGAAGTATTATATAAGTTCTCTAATCATTTACGATTTTAAGTATTTACAAATTATCCTATATTAATTTATATTTATTATATGATTTATATATTTACCATTCAATAAATTAGATATATCAATTATTATAAAATCTTTGAACTTCCCTACTAAATCCATCAGTTACTTATTTTTTTGGTTCACACGTGCATGTAAGAATTTTATCAAGAAAGGATATTTTTACATCAGCAAAACAAAATCAAAATTTTATTAAAAATAATAATAAATAAGGAAAGAAGAATTCAAATTAATTCAACCTTTAGGACACAAGATAACTAATGCTATATTCAAATTAATTCAACCTTTATGACACTAGATAACTAATGCTGTAATTTTTTTTTCAAAAAATGTATATTTTATTTCAAATTTTAATCTTTGTCTTATTTAAACCGTCATTTATAACTACTATTAAACACTAAATAACTTAACAATCAAGTGCCGTTTCTAATCAATAAGTACTATATTGTCAATGGACCGTTACTCTACAACTGAAGAATTGTTATGAATGAATCTATGGAGGATCAAGTCTTGGTAAGTGCAACTTTGATATAATGGATGCTCCTCTCTCAATGAGTGTCAATTGAAAATGTTTGAACCTAAGCCATGTACTCTCTTATTGAACAAGGAAATGCATTTTTTATGTGAATCAAATTAATATGGATTATTAAATCATTAAAAATAATGATATTTATATATATTCATTTCCCTCAAATCAATTCATGTTTGATGTGACCAATAATTACTTCTCCACCGTATCTTATAGTCCTACCCTAACCTAGCCTCAAATACTTCCAAGCATGAGCAATGTCTTTAATAAAACATATATTTTATTTCAAATTTTAATATTTATCTTATTTAAACTATCATTTATAGCTATTATTAAACACTAACCTAACAATCAAATACAACATCTAATCAATAAGAACACTATATTGACAATGGATCCTTGTTCTACTAGTGAAGAATTGTTATAATGGATCCATCATGGATGAAGTCTTGGTGAGTGCAAGATCCCAACATCATCAAGAAAGAGGTTGGAATCATACTTTCTACAACTTTGATATAATGGATGCTCCTCTCTCAATGACTCTCAATTGAAAAGGTTTGAACCTAAGCCTTGTACTCCCTTCTTGAATAACGAAATGATATGATTTAATGAGAATGAAATTACTATAGGCAATTGAATCATCAAAAATAATGATATCTAAATAGTCATTTCCTTCAAATCAATCCAAGTTTGACATAACCAGTAAACTCTTCTCCATCGTAGTTTATACTCCCTCCCTAACCTTAGACCCTCAATTACTGCCAACCACGGGAAAGGTCCCATTTTGGCGTTTATGTCATCCATCAAAACATTACATGTGAACCAATAAGAACATACCATATCTTTCATCAATGCATATAGGAACATGCCACAATTTTTGGAAGTTGTGTGCCTTGTTGATGCTGCAAAATCATGGATATATAACCAAAAAACAAGAGGAGAGAACAAATGGAGTCCAAGGAAAGTCACTGCTATTGTAAGAGTATTTCCTAGATTTCAATCAATTCCTGCACGTCACTCAGAAAAATGGATTGGTTTTTGCTCTTCAGAATTATTTCTCTATAAGCCTTTTCATGCAATTCACATAGATATTGGCCACAATGATGAATCAATAGGTGCAACATGGGATAACTTTAGATATAATCAATGGCACCTAGAAAGGAGAGGAGATACTGAAAATAGTCAAAATGAGGCTGATCCAGAATCTGAAGACATCAATGCCCAAGGTACTACCATAGAGAACGAACGGGAAATTTTATCTAGACCTCATCATGGACAAATTATGCAAGTTTTAGAAATAGATATGTTGGGCAGGAGAGATATAGATCGATAGATAGACTGTTGTCAAGAATTTCAAGGTGAACAATACACGAATGAAGCTACAAATTTTATTAACATAATGAAAAATAGTGGTTGTCTTATTCATGATGACATACCACAATGTGTGGACTATGGAAACCTCAGTGACAAACGAAAAAAAAGCAATCAACATTATAATGTCCCACTATCATACATATCAAAATGTATCACCCTTATATATGATAATTCAAGGCATGGCAGGAACAGGTAAGTCATACTTGATCGGTGCAATAAGTCAAACATTACAAAATGTAGCCTCTCCACAACGCTCTCCTCTACTTCTACTTGCACCAACATGAGTTGCAGCCTTCAACATTGGAGCATCAACAATTCATTCTAAGTTGAGAATTCCAATAAAAGAATTCAGTGAGCTACAAGGGACAAGACTTACGATTTTCCAAGAGGAAATTTCTCACATAAAGTACATATTAATAGATGAAATGAGCTTCTTGGGAGAGATGTTGCTTGAAAACATAAACTCTCATCTTTGGTGAGCATTTCCAGAAAATAGTCATAAAAGTTTTGGAGGTATGTTTAACATTTAAGTTTTTTAGAATAATAGATCTACATTTTTAACACATTTACCTATTTCTCAATATGTGTATTAAAATATTTTTCAGGTATATCTATGATATTGGTCGGAGATTTTGCACAATTGCCTCCTGTCAAAGATAGAGCGACATATGAAATAAAAAGGCATGCAAGGATACTGTGGGAAGAATTCAAAACCATAGTTAGTTCGAGCTGTATTTTCAGACAAGATGGACAAAGCAATGAACAAGAAAGATTTTGTCTTCTTCTAACAAACATAAGGGATGCAAACCCGACAAAAGATGATTGGATGTTACTTATGTCAAGATCAAATAGAAACATGAGTATTGCAACAAATGATGAGTTTGAAAATAGTGTTCATTTATTCTCGAGAAATGATAATGTACACAATCATAACAAGAGAAAATTGTACTCATTAAAAATCCTTATTGCATGAAGCATCGCTGTAAAAACAAAAACACTTAGTTCTATAGAAGGTGATGGAAATGATGAGTTCAACATGGAACTTGTAGACACTTAAAAATAATTATTTTAATTATTTTTAATTCCTCGCATAATTAATTAATTAATTATGTTAATTCAAATTCCTCTCAATATTAATTAAATATAATTAATATTGTCACTATAGCATATGATTGATTTATTTAATAAATCAAATCCCTTCCTTTATTCTTCTAAAAAATCAAATCCTCACAAATCTTCCTCTTAGCTAATTAATTTCAATTAATTAGTTAACCTACATGATTCCTACAAATCATCTTCTTAATTCATCATTAACCTAATAAATTCTTCTAGAAACTCCCTTAACATTATTCTTCTAATTTTTTATTCCCCCCACTCATTCTCTCTCCTAGTAAAATTCTCCTACAAATATTAATCCCATCTAACATTTCCTCTAATCCCCCTCCTAATGAGTCGTCAATGGTTAATCATCATGATTAGCCACAATGTCAACTCTTTGTCCTTTTCATCTAGCCACTAGCTTTAAATGCTCTTTTCCTAGGTGAATGTAAGATTTTCGAAATCACACATTCCTCTAGGCATCCCCTCTCCCAAGGTATTTTTAATTCCTTTTTATTCCTCCAATCCCCATGATATCCTTTTTTGGAGAATTTTTTATTCCTCCAATGCATCTTGTGGAGTGTGGAGATACGAAATACCTTTAAGGCATATTTCTTGCTCTCCACACCCTCTCTTGGACCTTGTGTGAGCTCACAAGTAAAACTTAGCCCTTCATCTCGAATCCATTCTAGCCATCCATTTTTCTCTCCTCTTCCTATAAATAAAGGGCTCCATCCCTTCATTTGAACATCTTGAAATCCAGTAAGTTTGTGTTGTCCTTTTGAGCCCAGGAAATCATCTTGGCAACTTGATCATCTCATTCTTATCATTTTTCAAATCCATTCCATTTGTGCATAACATTGGAGAGCCATCCACATCCAACAATCAAAGGAGCACATCAAGTGGAGCATTAGTAAGGGGCGCCTTCACTTCATCAAGCTCAATCCTAAGGAGAAGGTAAAATAACAAGGTGAAATGGTCTTTTAATGATATTTTAGCATTCTGCATGTTTATTTTGTTGTGTTTTGATCATTTAACCTTCAAATCTATTTCCCCCTCTTCAGAACTATTACTCAACAAAAATGCAAGGGTGATGTTCACTTCAAACTTATGGATAGAAGGAGGTCTTGTCAATGGAGCACTAGGATATATTCGAAGTATTATATATAGACCTGGAAGTGCACCACCTTTGCCACCATCATATGTACTTTTAGATTTTGATGGTTACTCAAGAATTCCATTTGATGATCATCATCCCCAAAGAGTTCCAATTCCAGCAATTGACAAAGCTAGCACAAAGAAAATTCCATTGAGATTGGCTTGGGCTATAACCATACATAAATCACAAGGGTTGACACTAGACAAAGCCACTATTGATATAGGCCCCACTGAAAGAAGTGGTCTCACATTTTTAGCAATATCACGTGTCAAATCTTTGCAAGGACTACAGATTATGCCGCCCTTCACATATGATAGATGTGAAAAAATGAAAAGGGGAAAACAAGTTGCTAGAAGAAAGGAAGAAGAAAGTAGGCTAAAATCCTTAGAAGTTATTTGATCTAATAAATGTTGTTAACAAAATTCTTTAAATTTGTACTTTCAAAAATTATCAATGCTACTTATCTCTTCTTTTATAGTCATGATACTTTCTTTCCTCGCCCAAAAGTTTGGTAATAAGAATCTACACTTGGTTCAATTTATTGGATATTCAAAGAGTTTGGTAGTTGAAATACATTGAATGATGCAAAATAATTATTTGAGGAGAAAAATGTATAAATTAATTTTTTTATTTAATCATATATTGTAGATTTATCTAGACGAAAATATATTTTATTAAATAATATGTTTATGAGATGTAAATAGTTTAATGTAAAATCAATATGATAATATATCTACATATTATGATTGAAAAGCAAAATGGACACATTCATTCTCTATAAAATTTCTCAACATTTAGTAAATCGTTGAATATATTTTAATTTAATAATTTAATCAAATACAAAGGCTAATTTACATTGTTAAACATCATTTTCTTATGGTTTTATATTTTTTATGTTATTTTAAATGTTTTTAGTGACATTTAACCATATTAAGTGAACTAATATATTATTTTTGATCAAGATGGCTACCCCTATTTGTCTACAATCCACAAGGAGCATGGTGTCAATTTTTGGTGATGTGACAGACTAGAGGTTGTTGCAAATTCTTTCAATGAGGCACCCGCTTATCCTACATGCGGTTAAAGAGGTCCTAGGGATAGAGTTCTTGTGGGCTTACCACAAGTGCAGGGTCAAAACAAATATCACATCCATATTCTTGGCATTAGCCCTAACAATAGGTGTAGTGAAATGTAAGGCAAAAAATTTATGCCAAAGACTATTCCAGCACAAATACCTAGGGGATATAGACATAGTGCTTGACAATGTGGATGCACAAAACATGGCTCCTATGCCCCAATAGTACTATCTAGGGGCTGACTAGGGTTTCATGGGAGAGGTCAAGAAGTTTCCCTTGGTCACCATGATGGAGCTAGAAGAATTGAGAAGCGAGAGGACCGACATGGAAAGAAATTTGGAATTTCTGCAGAGGGAAGCCGGTATCCTTCCTCCTTTGACCAAAGAATGGATGCGGATGTACAAACAACAAGAAGGATACTGTGTACCAGATGAAAGCGATGGGGAGGAGGACAAGATGATGCCCCAACTTTACCAAATTGTGGAGAGGATTGGATGGCAGATGATGTCAGAGAAGTAGAAGACATAACAAGAGGCCCGATGCACAAAAGATGCAGGGGGGATTGCCTGAGTAGCCCATTCCAGGAGGATGAAGAAGGAAGCAGAAAAATGAGGGTTGTCACTGAACCCAAACAACCCACGATTCAGTGAGCTACGTGGACCGAGGGATGAGAAGTGTAGACGACTCTACTAAGGTTGGGTTTCCTAAAAAATATTTTTATTGTCTGTGTATTTATCAGTTTAATTAATTACGTTAGCTGGAATATACAATGTAATAGATCATACAAACCAACAGTTTTGTAGCTACAAATGGTTGGATTTTTTGTGTTAACATACAAATAGATAAGGAGAGAGCGGGCAAGGTTGTAGATGCAAGAAAACACTTTTTTTCTATCTTTTTTTGATATAATATAAAGGGAGTTGGCCCAATCCAACAATTTACTTATAAAAAAAAATATCTTATTTTGATGATTTATTTTTTTATTAATTTTTTTGTTTAATCATATATTGTAGGTTAATTTAGACTAAAATATATTTTGTTAAATAATATTTTTATGAGATGTAAATAGTTTTATGTAAAATCAATATGATAATATATCTACATATTATGATTGAAAAGGAAAATGGATGCATTCATGAATGACTATTCTTATCTAATTTAAACAAACAAACATTCTCTACATAATTTCTCAACATTTAATAAGTCATTGAATATATTTCAATTTAATAATTTAATCAAATATAAAGGCTAATTTCCTTTATTATTTGCTTTGATCTGTTAGTATTTGCTTTGATCTTGCAACACATATATATTAATAAAAATAATCTAAATAGATATATAAAATTGTAACAATAAAATAATATAATAATATAATAATACTATAATATAATTTGTTTTAATAAAAAGATACTATATAATTATATATTAATTTATTTTATGTTTTTCATGTTGGGCCGTGCAACTGCCACTAGCATATATGTCTTAAATTTTAATTTAATCTATATAACATACAGCGAGAGATATCTTTCTCGAGGCATCTTTTTTTAATCAATTTTGAACTCTAAATTGAAATAGGTGCCTCAAAAAGGATATCTCTCGGCATATGTTATATAGATTAAATTAAAATTTAAGACATATATATTAATTTATAGTCCTGCCCTAACCTTAGACCCTCAATTACTGCCAACCACGGGAAAGGTCCCATTTTGTCGTTTATGTCGGCCATCAAAACATTACATGTGAACCATGAAAGACTTCTGCGCGAGCAAGACATCTCAGTCTCTGTAACTGGAGAACTACCTGGATAGGACGCAAATGTTTCATTGGATTGCGAAAAAGTCGTGATTTCTAGAATGTGGTATTTCATATTATTGGTGTGCCTTGACTAGATGGGAGTTCTGATATAAATGAGATTCTTGACTTCAGCATTTTTTCTTTTTCTTTGAATCTTCACATGGGAACGCTTAAATATAGTCCAAATTCATTTCCTTCATCGTGCCTTCGTCGACTGATCCCCACTAGTGTGAATCCTCACCGGTGTTTGTGGTCAAGATTAAGGGGTGTTCAATAAAACCTATCATTAACATACCTTAACAAAAACTTATATATTAACAAATAAAAATAATATTGTCCTTTGATATGGCATCTAAATTTTGTTTTCAATGCTTTTAATGTTTCTAAAAGAGTTTAAAATTGATAACATAATATGATTTAAGCTAAGAATATGATTTAAGCTAAGAACAGACAAAACTATTTTTATGAGTTTTTTTCGCAAGCTTCGATATATTCTTTATGATATATGATAATAACATATTTTTTCTTGAGATTCCATCACTAATCAATTCAAGTTGATTACTATAGAAAATAATATTTCAATTTATAAATAGACTATTCATAAATAAATTTTTATTAGTAAATTCTAAAATTTTGCCATTCATATATTGTCATAAATATTTTTATATAAAAAATTATATTTTGTATTTTTGTCATTAATGCATTACTGCTAGATGATGTTAAAGTTAGAATGTTTAAGATTAACCTTTTTTTAAATACAAATTTAATTAGTCTAAGGTCATAAATCTCTAGCTAAATTTATTTGTATTTTTACATTAAGAATTAGAATATACTAGTAACCCAACTTTAAAAAAGATATATATGATATTCAATTTTTTTTATCAATATGTTTCTCAAATTTTATTAGTATACACAAAGAATATATACAAATATCCACAAAAAATGTAAAGGGACACATGGTCACCCGTTAGAGTCAAATGAGTCATGCTCAAAAAGTAAGATAATAGAAATAACCAAAAAAATTGCTTAGGCAACGAGAACAACACCAATAGGAGGCAAAGGAAGATTACGGTCATTCAACTTGCCCCATACATCAATGGGGTCCAAAGTGAACTTAGGAAGGGACAACCACTTATCAACATTTGTCTCTCCCTCATCTCTATCATTAATCTTCTTGGGTGAAATGGACAAATCCAATCAAGGGAACCATTTTGCAGAGTCTAGTCAACCACCACCACCACCACCACTAGCCAAGGGCCAATTACTGCAACCACCTATAGATGGCCCCCACCACTCATAGGCTACCAAGAGGTATAGGCTCTATAGGAGAAGAAGCAAAGCATTGCTGAGAAAAAGTACTACTACCAACAGAGCCACAGTGAGGGGCCTAAGATCTTGTTAATCAAGAACACTGACCTAAAAAACTTTGGCTTCACCCATAGTCACGGGGAAAAGAAAGGCCAAAAGAGGTAGAACTTCCTAGTGGCACCTTGGCCATAGTGCATGGGGCATTACCCCAATGTTCAGGCACCTCCTGAAGGTGAGAAAGAAAAAAGGCCACTTTGTTTTCTTAGACTTGAATCTAATGCACCACATTATTACAAATAGTAGCTTTAGTTTAAAAAGAAACAAAAGTATCAATAGAGTTGTGAGAAAAAAATGATATCATTTTTATCTCTACATAGATAAAAGAGAATCTCCACCTTGAAAGAATACATGACTTGGGTATACTTGAAAAGAATGCAAGGCAAAGAACAATGTGCCAAGATAAAGGTTCAAGCCAAAAGGGGCATAAAAAGTCACGAATCCAACTCCACAAGTTTTGAGCATAGCGAAAAAATGAAATAAGGTGTTTGAAGGCATTTGCTTGGCCACAAAATAGACAACAAGGGTTTGGGACACCCTTATGCTTAAGGTGAGAGCCCACTGACAAGCCTTAGAAAAGAATAAAGGAGGTAAAATGGCCAAGTTTAGACTCAGTATTAGTTAAGTAGATATTATTAAAATATTATTTCCACACAAAAAGAGGTGACTACAAATGTCACCATAATTTGAGAGTCAAGACCATAGAAAGATGCAAAGAGAGCCACTGGCAACCAAAAGTATGGCTTATAATTATAGAATATAGTGTTAGGGTGTTGATGTTCATCATTTCACCATGGCTTGATAGAATGAATGCTAGGTTTGCATAGCATATCTAGAGATAGATCTAGCACAACCATGCCAAATTTGTATTGAGTTAGGAATATAAGATAGTACTAGACTTTGAAATCTTCCCAAGAGTAAATATTTGTAGTGATTGTGGAGGACAAGTCTTGGGGCATGCAGATGTCCTTATTAAAGTGCAAGCATGAACCAAAGGAAAATGAGCCAAGGGAAGACCTTGAATGTGAATGTGAAGAGAGCACTAGAGGTTGTATTTATTAAAATGTAATCCATCTTGAATGCCATAATCAACCTACCAAAGCAAGAGTTAATGTCTTCCCAAGCATGCTAAATAATCTTGGCCACAAAAGGGCCCTTGATATGAATAGACTTTGGAAAAACAAGGAGGGTTTAAAAGTCAATCTCCTTTTACGTTGGCTTGTGAGTCAGATAACTAGAGGAAATTTAATTTATGAGAAGAATCTTCTAGGCCTCATTACCAGATACAACACAAACATGTTCATATTTTGGATATGTTGATATTATTTTTTCATTGATGTCAAAACCTATTAACACTTATCAACTCTAGCACTTTGGAGAATCGGCAATGTTCACCGGCAAGCAAGTGACTTATGCACAGTCACCGGTATCTGGTTCACTAGCAAGATATATTGTTCACCTGCACTTGGAATGACATGGAAAACACTTGGTTATGTTGAAGACATCGTTTGGACATTTTGTCTTGGAGATTTATTCATTGGAATATTCATGTTTGCATATTTGTTGTTACCGGAAAATAGGTCCAGAATAAGCACCGATAGGCTTATCTATTCAAGATCAGCATGACACGCTTTGGAGATTATTTATCAATGTTGTAAATAGATTAAGCTGATATGTTGAATCAGATATTGCATCGATTATTGATTTACTTGTAAATTGTTTTTATTGTAATATCTTTTAGAGCTGACCTACTAAAATTGGTCTTAGGTTATGGTATACATGTAAGATCTTATTTGTAAGATCGATATGCAATTGGGAAAGGAATTGTAAGAAGGTATATGCAAGAACAAGTAGGTCTATACACGCAGACATCATTTGAAGGTGAAGGAAGGTTTTGTGAAGGCATGTCAAAACTGAACCGATACTGAATCCAGCATATGAAGATTCTATTTTGAGCAGTACATCATTATTGGATTTAACCATCCAATTGTATTTAGTGTGACTGCTATTTGTTTTTGAGCAGTGAGATCTAGGTGCTTGGCCTTTCTGCATGTGCAGACCCCATTTGTATACACATACTATCTGCAGTAGTATCATCTGATTGTGGGTAAGGTTTCCCACCATTGTTTTTCTCCTTACAGGGTTTTCACGTACAAATATTGGTTTTATGTGTTGTGGATGTTATTATTTTTCTGTTTCATGCATTAATCTTTACTGGTACTACAATTAACTGATAAACTATCTACCAACATAAAGTTTGGTTCACCAGTATTAAGCATTAAGTTTGGTTAAGTTATTTTTGGTTTAAATTTATGAGATAACTGATTCACCCCCCCCCTCTCAGTTATCTCTAGGACCTAACAAAACAATCCATTTAGCAGAAAGAGCTTGTCCTTCTCTCCTAGTAGGGAGGAGAGCCAACCCATAAGAATTTACCAACCAAGGAGAGGGTCTTCGTAATCTAGTATGAAATATTTTTCTCAATTCTACCAAGGACCATGTTCCAAAGGTCCACAAGAGACACCTTAAAAGAAAATGGAATACCTAGGAAGTGAATGATTTTCCCATGAGCAATCCACTTCCACCCATACCTAAGAAGCCAATAAAGAATCAGAAGGAAGGATTAATGATACCACTAAGGTGTATGCTACTATATGACAAAAAAAATGGCTAGATAGAAAGTCTCAAGGCATCAAATAGCCTCTTTGATATTTTGATCTTCTTGAATGAGAACAACAAAAAAATTATCTACAAAGTGACTATTAACTAATTGATTAGGTGACTCATATAAGGAAATTATTTGAGCTCTCCTGAAAGGGATAGATTTTACCACCAAATACCAAAAACCTTCAAGAGAAATAAAATATGAAGATTGTGCTAGAGGAAAACCTTGACAGATGGATCGTTGAAGCCAAAAAAAGAAAACTGGTGATAATTCAAGGTAGCCCCAAAAATAATTTTTCATAAATTTAATAAAGTGGGAACCAAAACCAAGGGATCCCAACATATCCAAAATGAAAGGCCACTCAATGCAATCATAAGCCTTGAAAAAATAAATTGTAAAAAAAGGGCATTCTATTTAGAATGTTGCTCCCATTTCATACTTTGATAGACAACAATGATGCTATCCAAAATGAATCTACATTTAGTGAAGCATATTTTTTCACGATAGAAAATCTATGGGAACAAATCAAAAAAATTTGGAGCCAAGTCCTTGGCAATAATTTTGTAGGAGAAATTAAGTAGCATGATCACTACATGTTACAAATTTTCTTTGGGTTGCTAGGTTTAGGTATGAACTTAATGTTACCTTTATCAATCAATTTACTTAATGAATCATTATGAACAGCCTCTAGGTAGACCCTATGAAGGTTACAACCCACACAAAGAAAAGGGACTTTGTAGAACTCTCATGGGAAGCCATCATAAATAAGGGCCTTGTCATTACAATAGAACTAATTACATATTTCAAATCCTCCATGGTGAGACTCTACTCACAAAAATTATTATGGGCCTTAGAAAGATGGCATGACAAAACTTTGAGACAATCATAGAGTGCTCTATCTCACTCAACAAATGTTTTTTGAGTCAAGAACACTTTCTCATAATTGTGAACAAATATCTAAAAACTATTTGGTAGCCTTGAGATCAATTCTTTACCTTCCTTGTTTTTTTAATTCCTAATGAAGAGCCAAAAAAGACTTTAGAAGCTTGATCACTAGCTTTTACCTAGGAAAGTCTTCACTTGATTTGAGATCCTCTACTAGAATGAGCATCAATAATTTTCCTTTTCTAATATACTTGAGCCGCTCAGACTTGTAAAGTAGTAGAGAAGGGGTTGACATCCAACACTTCAATGGCATAGTGGAGATACAAAGTGGTCACCTCATAGGATACCCAGCAAAAAGTAACAATTTGGCACCTATAAATGTGCAAAAATTGTAGCATGCAATAGATAGCACATTTCCACTAGGAAATCCAACCAAACTATTGAGTGGGATGGTATTCAAGACTTTCAACCAATTGTATGTGTGCCATTGTGTGATTCTTACTCAATAAGGAGGTTTTTCTAAAAATAAATTTTTGAAGACCTGTTGGACCCATTTGTCATTTAATACCAAATCTAATAGGATAATGGTCTCAAATGGTGACCTCAAGGAGACATACCACTACAAGAGCTTGACAAGTGGAGAATGAAAAGAGGACCTTATGTCATAACAATGTAACAATCAAGTTATTTAAATTCTATATCATTTCCAACCCAAAAATTAATTTGCATAAATATCAAATAACTTGAGGGTGGTAGTGGTATGAGATAGGGTTGTAAAGGCCATATTTATTGCACAAGAGGTTTAAAGAATTCTAGAAGCCAATAAAACCATTCCTTCTTTTCTCTTGAGAAATCTCACCTTCCTCTAGATGCCCAAAAGGGATATGAGAATGGTGCAAGTACTAAGGTTGGATGGAGAACACCAAGGCACATGAGGGATCAAAAACCCTAGGGGGTTTTAGCCACTAGAGTAGCACATGAAAAATCTATGATTTTGCGATCAAAATATTAGCAATGGAAGCATAGATTTGGAAAATTGAAATAAAACACATGTTAAGTGTGACAAAGAATTCCTATCTAAATGTTTGACACATCTTTGAGGTCATCAAACAAATCAACTACAACATAGACTCTATTTTGAGGTAAAGAATTAAAAAAATGGTCTAGTTTAATAGAAATAACATTCCTAAGGGAAGAGCTAATGGTAGGAATAAAATGACAAGGCATGGAAAAACCCAAAAACTCTATCAAAATGGGTATGGGAAGCTTCTTAGCATCAGAGACAAAAATGTCTCATGAATGCAGTTGAAACACAAGCAACCACAAGCTAACATACGATAGGATATCCTAAAAAATAACCCAGACAAGGTTGACTTCAGCCAAAAAAAGTAGAAAAAATAAATTGGTAAGATTTTGGACTCCGTTAAGACAAATCCTATCAAGAATTCATACCTTGGCAACTCAATTTTGCAGCATGCTTTCAGGGGGGACCATCCAAACAAAATAACATATAAAATTAAAAAGTTTATCAAGGATATTTTTACATCAACAAAAAAAAATCAATTATTTATTACAAATATTCATAAAAAAAAAGAAGAGTTCAAATCAATTCAACCTGGATAACAAATACTAATTTTTTCTTCTTGGAAAACCATATATTTTATTTCAAATTCAAAACTTTAGTTTATTTAAATTTTCGTTTACATCTACTATTAAATACTAACTAACTTAATAGTGAAATATTGTTTATAATCTTTTTGTAGAGTCGATGAGCTTCCTCATTGGTTTGAGCTTCAAACAAGCTACTCCTTCCACTTCTCATGTTGCAGAGGATTAAGGATTGTGGTGCTCATGCTAATTTTCATATGCTCTTGGATTCTTTTTACAACTCTAGCTTTATTTTGATTATAGTATAGCTCAATTATTTCTTGCATAGATTTTGAAACTCTTTTGAGAAAGAAAACTTATGTCTCTATGCACTCTCATTAATTTTTTGTTCGATGTCTAAATCTATGAATATAGATCTTTTGACATGGGTAGTTATCTCTAGCTTCAATATAGGATGAAAATGTAATCAAGTGAATTAGGACCTAATCCCAATCTCATTCACACATTAGAATACAAAATCTCCTAAGGAGATGACTCAATTTGAATTTTTCTTATGAAAGAGAGTCAAGGAATATCTTTAGGGATTCTATTCCTTTTCTTCTATGAAGAGGAGATGGGATAAATGCAAGAAAAAGTCAAACTATGTTAGGGAGATGAACAATTTTGATAACATAAACTGAAATAATTGAAAATACAGATTTGAAACAGAACATGGATTATAGAGTAGGGAATAAGATTCAGATGTGCACTTGTTACAAGAAATTGAGGTGAACAAAGGTGTTGCACACTTTGGTCTTTGTCACTGTACTGAGTTGATCTTTTGGAATCTACAACCCGAAGTCCTAAGACACTAAATTACAAAAGACAACACAAAAATATAGAGGACTAGGGCCCTGGGTGTTATGGTCCTGGACCAAACCTTTAGGTGCCCCGGTCCTAGAGATCTAGGACCTCCTTTCAGATCTATATATGTACCTACTCTCTGGGTTTCCGAAAAATTGTGGGTCTATCAGATTATTGTACCTGCACCAACAACTTTAAAATTGGTGTTTGAGTGGCTATATAATGTTTTTCTTTAGTCAAACCCCTTGTTTTGGTTATTTCAACCTCCACAAATAGCCAATAATGTATTGAAATGTGTGTGTGCTAGAATCTTATGTTCTTACAAGATCCTAAATGAGCTAGAATACAAGAATTAGAGTTGTACCCTATGCTTTGAGTATAAACCCTAAAAGAACAAAATGTAAATGAGAATGCTTCAAATCAAAAATGCAATAATGGATCTAAAGAAATAATGTAGATATGAAAATAAGTATTGTGAAACTCATATGAAACTATGAGAATAACATGAAACCATACTGAACCCTAAGGGAGAGGTACAAGCCAATCAATAGTCGATGATCTCCTATTATTATTCAATATCTTCAAAGCTTCAATTGATGATGAAAATGGTTGATGTATACTTGAAAAATGCTTGATTTTGTGATTGAATACTTAACATAACCTACACTTTCACTTCACAAGAGGCTCCTTCAATTGCTCGAGAATGGATTGTTCAAATGAGGAAAGGGAATATTATATATATGAAACCCCAACTTTTTTTTGATCAAAGGCCAACCTAGGATTGATATATTTTTGTACGAATTTTGATTTAAACATTATAATACTACAAAAAAATGATCCAAACTTTCAGGGAAGAAAGTTGGGACCAAAATGTTGCAATCTACCTTGGTCAATTTTTTTTCATATTTTTAAAGATGCATGATATTGTGATTATAAAGTCAATTCCATATCAATGTGACAATTCGAGGTGTTTAGATATGCAAAATCCGATCTTAAATATTGAAATAAGACTTAATCAAGGTTTTGATGAATTGATTAATTAAAAGGATAAAATAAAAAGGGGCACACTTAATATTAAGGGCATAATTTGATAACGTGTTGTGATAAAAGATGACTTTAGATTTAATCTAATTAATTAATTTAATTCTTAAGGGAATTTAAAATGCAAAATGTAACACACTAAGGCGGGTGCTAACATAAGCATGAAATTGCAGCACCTAATTAAGGGTATAGAATTTATGATAATACATTTAGGCCCCACTTTAATAATCATATGTCACTACGTGCATATGAAAGATAAAGGACATGAAAGTAAACATTTCATGAAAAAGGATAATCCATGAGGTGTTGAACAGAACCCCCATTGATATCTATAATACACTTGTTAGGAACCACATACACCAAAACCAAATTGTTAGATAAAATCACAAAATAAACTAAATGATTACTAAGGAAATAATGAAATTCGCATGTAGCTATATGCCACCATGTTTCAGCTTGCTAGTTAGTGAGTTGAAAATAGGATATCGTGTTTACCACATAGAATTGTAAAAAGAAGTGACAACAAGTGCTCACAAAAAAGATTGATACATGATTGAAGTGCATCATGGAACATTTGGTAAGAAAGAGAACTAAAACATGATTCTAAGGCAACCAATGGTGTAGAAATTTGAGTTTCATAGCTCAAGATATGAATGATTAAGTAAAAAATTGAGAATCGGGGGTTTTTTTTTGTTTTAAAAAGAGAAAAATATATACCTTTAAATAGTGAAAATGATATTTTCATTTGTCACCTTCACACTTTTGTCTCATAGTGCAAGAGAGGAGCCCACATAGCACTAAAAATGCCTCAATGATGACCCAAGATACCCACACAGATGGAGATTCTATGACATTGTATGATTAAGGATCACCTGGTTGATGAGGTAGGTCCACTCAACTACATATTTACTTTCTATTGAATTTTTGTTTGATCACATTGAATTTCTAAGTAGGTAGGAAACCCTAATCTGCACTTACCTCTAGCAAGGGCACCATGGTCCCTGCTAGGTGCCCTGGTCTCCTTCTAGGCCACCATGGTCCCACTAGGGCATCTTAGTCCTCTTAGAGAACCTTCATCCCTAACCAGAGGCAAGCACAAGATCGGGTGAGAGGTCCCCAGTTAGTTGATTTTAATTTTGAATGGATTAATGACTCATGATTATTGATTTTGTAGAGATTGTCATACATGCGAGAGAAAAATTTTAGGTTCACATGCTAGAATCACAGGAGCCAAATTCCATAAATGTCATGAGGATTAACAACTTCTTGAGACAGTGGGCCTATGGTATGTGTGCAATATGCCCTCCATAAAGTTTCATCTGGCAATGCTCATGGTCGTGACAGAGAGATGGGATCTGGATACTTCTACCTTCATCCTACTTATATAGAAGATGACAATCACACTAGAGGAGGTGTACCACATTCTCAGAGTCCCTATTAGAGGATATTCAGTTAGATATCAAACAAATCACACATTTATAGCTTTGAGGAGAGAGCATAAGTACTGCATTGGTAGACCCATCTGTGCAAAGATGAAGGGTTGGATCCTCATTAGTTAGATACTTTACCCTACTAGAAGAGTTCCAATTATGAGGAGATTGATGATAGCTATAGTGGGGCTATCCATATTCCCTAATGGATGAGACAGCCACATGCATGACGACTATCCATATTCTCATGGGGACAGAGCATGCTATCCCATATTTACCATGATCTGAGAGATTTTACATATAGGGATGGAATGAGTTTGATGACTTGCATCCATAGAGAGATTTGGATGTTTGAGCATAACATGTATCAGGCCACTAGGATTTCTATTAGATTTGGATGTCAATGGACCCATGTCATATGCTTATGCACTCACTAGACCATGGTAGAAGGGTCATTTTTTATTTTGTAAAGTGACTCTAGATAGGTCGAGATCAACTGATATTGTTTGGAGGCTATACTGGCGAATGGCCACTTTTCCAGATTAGTGTATATAGATTGGCCTCGGGTAGAGGAACCGCTTCTTAGAGGGTCACCACAATTATACAATCATCCCATTCTAGTTTGATTAAGTTAGGTGATAGTTTGGTTTAGAGAAGGGAATTCCTTCAGCCATATTGATCTATATACAACACTCTCAAGCTACCATGAGATCGAGAGTAGTCCCTAGGCCCATTGCTGATGAGATAGAGATAATAGATTCAGATGATGAGGATATAGACATAGTGGTCCCATTCAAAGATGATGTTGGAGTGCAACGTAGCTACTTCACATGGTGGCACATGAACTACCCTAGAGGCATATTCCCATTAGACTATTTGAGGGGAAATTCTGATCCATAAATGAGAGGAGCTGATTCTCGTAGTGATGTTCATGAGGCATCTGAGGATCCTAAGGATATTCAAGATTACCAGGATGAGATCAGGAGAAGGTTGAGATCGAAGGGGATGGAGGATAGGAGAGAGATGATGATGCAATGATGATGTGGGTGAGTAGGAGGATGAGGAGGATGACTATGAGGATGGGGATGATGATGGGGAGGAGGATGAGGAAGAGGAAGTGGAGGATGAGGAGGAGGAAGATGCTCCCAATCACACAGACTCTCAAACCATAGTCCTCGATTGTCCAGTCATAGAGCAGAGAGTGGATGATGCAATGAGAGATGTGGAGGAGACAATGCTAGAGAGGTTGATTTCAAGCTTAAGCCGATCATATATGACAAGACTACATCAAAAGGTACCGAGACACTATGAGCATGGATAGGGGAGTGGTTCTAGACCACAAATGACCATGGCATAGGCCCCTATGGTATCCAACCCACATTGGTAGTAGGGTGACCCAGGTAAAGATTCATTGCTATTTCAATTTGGAATTATAAAGATGGTGTTTATATAACTAATCTTGTTCTCTCTTCTACAGTCAGCGTATAGGGATGGCTAGCTCTTATCCAACACATATTGTCTAATATTGTCACTACATCATATATTCCTTGGTCTTTATAGATCATACATAGACCCCAAAGGAGTGTGAGACAACATGAGTATTTGTTTGACTAAGTATGGATAGAGCTAGACATTGAATGAGAGGAGATGGAGCAACTACGATGAGAGCTATCAGAGGCACATATGGAGTCAACAATGTATCAAGGCATAGTTATGGACTAATATTAGAGGAGATTGTCTAACAATCACTCAGTATCTTCTACCCACTACTATATACCTATGGGACCACCACGACGGGGTGTAGAGGGCTCTAGTAGACACCATCCATAGATTGTGATGATATGTAAAGGCCACATTTTTGTATTTAGTGGTCAGCTTTATATATGATGTATCTAATACTTTTGTTGGTAACTATATATAGTGATCTTTGTCTCAAATGTGTTCTTTTAATTACAAAACAATGTGTATGTTTCTCTGATCAAAAGTAACAAATTTGGAAATGTACATGTATGTCTAATCTAATTCTTATGTGGTTGATTCCTCAATACTCCATGAGTAAATTGGTACATGTGTGATGTAAGTAAATAACCAAGGGCTTAATTAAATAGAATAAGTGATGATGTAGAAATGTGTTTAAATTAAGCTACATAACAAATGTGATTTAATTAAAGACTTAATTAAACACAACATGATGCATCTTAAATCAAACATAAAGAAAATTGCATGATAAGCTAGTATAACAAAATTTAAATTCCTAAAAACTTAGAAGATGAATTCAAGACAATCAAAACTTAAAATATGTTTTTGAAGATTAAATATCAATAATGATTAAATATCAATAATTTAATGCTACATTCTTTAATGGAGACATGCTATCATATCATACAATTTAAGAGAAAGGAGAAAAAAAGAAACGGGTTTTTAAAGCATAATATCTATGAAGATGCATAGCATTTATGGGTTCCTTAAGAGGTGCACCTTCCATATCCACTATTTTATAGGCACTTGATCCATAGATATTAGTGATGATATATGGTCCAAGCCAGTTGGAGATAAACTTCCCTTTTTCTTTAGGTAAAGCATTCATGTTGCGTTTATTATCATAAAGCACTAAATCACCCACACAGAAGGAACATTAAATAGATTTGTCATTATAACTTCATTGCAAGGACTTATAAATATGCTTGAATATGCTCAGGAGCATTTATGCATTGTTCATCAAGCATCTCAAGTTGTTGGTGTTGTTCTCCATAAGAGTCATCATTAACTATCCCTTTAAGATAAATTCTTAATGAGGGAATCTCTAACTCTAAAGGCAAAATGACATCAACACTATAAAATAATTTTAAGTAATAGTACCCATGGAAATGAAAACACTTGTACGATAGTCTTAAAGAGAATAGGTCAACTGAGTATGCCAATCCTTACCATGCTTGTTTATAGTCTTACAGATAATTTGTTCAATAACCCTATTAGAAGCTTTGTCTTGACCATTAGATTAAGGATAATAAGGTGTAAAAAATGATGTTGAATATGATATTTCTTTAGAAATTTCTTCACATCTTTCTTCTTGAATGAGGTACCATTGTCATAAATTAAAGTGGAAGGTATACCAAATTGAGAAATAATGTTTTCAAAGATAAATTGATAGATTACTTCAGCAGTAGTTGATTGAAGAGGAACTACTTCTACCAACTTCTAAAAATAACCTATAGTGGTAATGATGAAAGCATGTCTTTGAGATGGAGGGGAGATTTTACCAATGAGATCGAAACCCCATAAGGAAATGGGCAAAGAGGCCACTTGCAACCTAAGTTCTTGTGTAGGAGCATGGATCAAATTGTTATGTTGCTGGCATTGATGACACTTTTTAACAAACACAAAGGAATCATTTTCCATGATTTGTCAATAATATCCCATTCAGAGCAACCTTTGAACCAAATATTTACAACCAAAATCCCTCCCACAAGCACTTGAATGTGCCTCCTCAAGATAAATTATGATCTTAGTTGGTTAAGAAAATGAAGAAGAAGACCATTATAACCTCTTCTATACAGAACATTAGAAATGATAATGTATCTTGTAGCTAACTTATGAATCCAAGCTCTAGAAGTTTTACTTGTAGAATCTATAAATTTACCATCGATCAAATATGATGAGATATGTGAGTACCATTCATCAAAATATATAGAACAACAATAAGGCACACCACTAGGATTACTAGTAATAGCTGGGGATGAAAGATTGTAAATAGTGAAATTTAGATCTACCAAAGGACTTTTGAGAGATACGAGAGAAGTGACACATGCCATAGAATCTACATGTCGATTATCATTTTGGGGAATAGGCTTCATGGTGTAAGAGGAAAAATTTTCTAACAATAATAAAGCTAAGTCATTGTACTATGATAATTTGTATTGTTTGGCCTGATAAATTCCTATAGCTTTTCTTATAATCAATTGTAAAGTCACCATAGATATGTAAATATTGAATATCTAGGGATAAAGCCACTCTAAGACTAGCAATAAGAGCTTCATACTCAGTGATGTTGTTAGTTAAAGGAAATTCAAATGATAAGATAAAGGGATAGGTTTTTCAAAAGGAGATAGTTAAATAACACTAGCTCATGACCCTGTCTGACACTTAGATCCATCGAAATATAATTCTTTTTTTATTAACATCAATATGAAGAATGAATTCATCAGGAAAAGATTCTTGATTAGGTAATGTAAGGGGAAAAGGCATGTTAGCTAAATGGTCGGTCAATGCTTGTCCTTTAATTGCCTTTTGAGAGCCAAATTTAAGGTCAAATTTTGTCAACATCATAACCCATTTCACTAGATGTCCTGAGAGATCAGTTTTAGAAAAGAGATGTTTTAGTGGATAGAATTTGATAATAACACAAGTCTTAGAATTCAAAGTATAGTGTCACAATTTTTGAGTTGCGAAAAAAGAGAGCAAGACATTGTCTTTCTATCACAATATATCAAACCTCATAATCGAGTAAAGTGCAGCTTATATAATAAATTCAACATTCTTTACCATCACTATTATGTTGTGCCAATAAAGCTGCAAGAGCATGAGAAGAAGCGGTTGTGTATAGAAGAAAGGGTTAAGTGAGAATAACAAGTTACAAGATAGAAGGATTAGCCTAATAATTTTTTAAATTCTCAAAGGCTCATTGACAATCCTCATTCCATTCAGAATTGATATTTTTTCTTAAGAAATTGAGTAAAATGAAAAGTGTGATCAACAAGTTGTGAAACAAACCTATGAATGGCTTGAACTTTTCCTTACAAACTACTCAATTGAGAGATGTTTCGAGGAGGTGGCATATTAATTATTGCATCTATTTTATTTGTATCCACCTCAATACCATGATACAAGACTACAAACTATAATAGTTTTCCACTATACACACAAAAAATGCATTTTGGGGGCTTCAAGGGCATGTTGTATTCATGAATTATTTCAAATACGTGATGAAGGATCTTAAGATGGTCTTGACAAAGTATAAACTTATCTAAGATATCATTAATGTACTCTTCTAAGGTTTTATGCATGTAGTCATGAAAACTTAGAGTCATAGCATGTGGATAGGTAGCGCCTACTTTCTTCAAGACAAAGGGCATCATAACCCAACAAAATGTACCCAAAGGAGTAGTGAAAGCAGTTTTGAATTGATCATGAGGGTTGATGAAAATTTGAGTGTATCCTGAGAACCCATACATAAAGGATAACAAAGCATAACCAACAATAGAATCTACTATTATATCAATGTTTGGAAGTAGAAAATTATCTTTCAAATAATCCTTACTGAGATTTCAAAAGTTGCCGCACATCCTGATTTTGTTATCAGGTTTGGTAACAACAACAATGTTCTAAATCCAAGGGGAATAATCAATAGGATGAATAAATCATGTATCTAGAAGATTTTCAATTTAAGCTTTGGTAAGAAAGGCTAGTTTGGGATTCATCTTCCTAATTTTATGCTTCACAGGTTTAGCATTGAGAATTAAGACAATGTTATGGGTGACAATTTTAGGATCAATGCCAAACATGTCTGGATAGATCCAAAAAAAGATCTCAAGAAATTCATGTAGTAATTTAGAGTATTATTTTTGTTCTTCATCAGTTAAACATTTCCCAATCTTTATGATCCTCTCTTCATTACAAGGATCAATCTTGACATCAACACTATCACTTATAAGAAGGTTACTTTTTGGGGAGCATCCATTGGTTAAGGGAAATAGTTAATTATCTCATCACTATCTTTAGCTAATTCAGAATCTTTCCCAAAGTATGCTTCTACATTCAAATAATATGTTAATTCATGATTATGGTGATATCAAGGAAGGCTATCATAGGCTCCTAAAAACTTGGCCAAGGAATCATCAGTAGAGAAAACAACAAAGAAAGGTGAATAAAAACTAGAATCAATGTATTCAAGATGAAAGAGAATTAGGAGAAGATAAAATGACATTGACACTAAGGGATGGTTGTTTAGAAGATTTGGTGGGTTTGAAGGGATTATATCCAAGTCCAAAAGATGTTTCACAAATGTTCTTTTCAAAAGGAACCTTTATCCCTTGTTCTTGAGCACCCTAGCCATTGCCATTATATCTACTCTTAGCTAGAATGTGGAAACCAAGATCATAAAGGGTAGCCAATTCCATAAGGGAAGGAAGAGCTTTATATGACTGAATATCATAATCAGTTGAAGTAGAAGCTGATGGAGGTGTAGATTTTGAAGCAGCCAAAAAGTTATTAATTAATTCCTTAGACAAAGTGGGTTACCTTTTAGGTTCATCCATATCTTTCTCCTTTTTGATATTAGGTTCTCTTTGGGAGAATTTATATTCTCCTAAAAAGGTAGGGATAAAGTCTAAAGACCACCAATGATCACCTAAGAGAACCCCCTCGGGAGAAGAAGTCTCTTTAGGAGAAGATGGTGATTTAGTTTGAATGAAATCCTTTTTAGGAGTAAATTGGAATCACTTGAAGAAGTAGGAGTATTTGATGAAGAATGGATGTTTGGAGAAGCCTTAGAAGTAGTTGGGGAAGAATAAGTCAAAGAATATTTGGAAGAGGATGTTTGCAAACAAGCTTGTAAATTGGTATTGGCAAATAAAGTATGCATCTTGTTTTTGTAAATGAACTTGGCTTGCTTATGTAAAGTGGAAGAGACAACTTGCATGCTATGAGTCCATAATAGTCTTAGAAAAATATTGTAGGTCAAATTATATAGCATGACATGAATAGGTGTGGGAAAAATAATATGTCCTACCTTAATAGGGTAGGTTATAATACCAAACAAAGACCTAGCCACATTATCAAAGCCAAGAATAGTAAGAGAATCTCATTTAATAAGAGATGTGTCTACCATAATCTTATGTAATAGGCTAACACTACAAACATTAAGGCTAGAGCCATTACAAACAAGGGTTCATCTTATAGTGTTACCATTAATGATGCCAACAATCATAAGGGGATCATATTGGTGTTTAAACTCATGAGAGGGTAACTCATCTTCTGTGCACATAATTTGAGCTTTAGGAGTGGTCATGGAGTCAATCAAACAAGCCCTATTATTAGGTGTCACTGTAGGTGGGACATCTAAGGTCTTTAAAGAATCTTGTAACATTCCATGGTACATGGACGAAGTTTGAATTAGATCCCAAAAAGATATCTTGGTGGGAGTAACTTTAAGTTTTTCAATAAGGTCATAATCCCTACCAAGAGTTTATGAAATATGAAGATCTTGTAGAAGAATTGGTTGAGAAGTAGAAAGTGAGGATAGGATAAACAGAGGAGGATTGGGTTGTCTATTGTTTATTGTATTGTATGTATGAGAAACTGAATTATAACTCTCTCTAGTAATTTGTTTAGCATACTCAGAAGGACTCTAAATGGGATATCATTCTTGCATGATAATAAAGGGTTTGTTGGGATTGAAAAACACATCATTACCATAACCACCTTGAACCACAAAGATAGAATTACTAAATGGTTGTGAAGTTGGAGAAGGATTAGCACCTTGAACAAAAAAAGGGGGTTTACTAGGAGGTGTTTAAAAGTTGCATTCATTCATATTTATCATATCAATTAACCTCTTAGATGTGTGATCATTGTTTGAAGTTGTAATAGTCATGAAACCATTAAGAGGATCATCCAAAATAGCATGGTCATGTCTACTAAATGACTTGTTTAGATAAAAAAGGAGACATGTCATCATAAAGGGGATTGTTATAAGCTACCATGTTACTATATTTGGAGGATGACTTGATAGGAATAACTTCATTGGAAGAATCATTCAACTTATCTTCATTATCACTACCAAATGGCATAGTAGAAAGGTTGATTAGCCTCTGGAAAAATGTTGGTTTAGAAGGTTTGGGGTGTAAAGCCTCATCAAGAACCACATCAAGTTATTCCTTACTAAACACATAATAATCATAAGAAAATGCATCATAAGCATGAAAATTTTGCAAATAAAGATCTAACATACTTGAAATAAAAATTTAATAAAAAACCTAGAACACACAATGTATACAATTTTTTTTTTTTTTTAATGTTTTTGAATGAAGAGAAACATGCAATAAATAGATCTAATTAAGAAATGAAGATCAAATAAGGCTGGATTAATGTTAGGTTCACCAAAATATGTGGGATGAAAATGGAATCAAGTGAATTAGGACCTAATTCCACTCTCATTCACACATTAGAATATGAAAGCTCCTAAGGAGATGATTCACTTTGACTTATTATTATGAAAGAGAGTCAAGGAATATCTTTAGGGTTTCCATTCCTTTCCTTCTATGAAAAGGAGATGGACTAAATGCAAGCAAATGACAAACTCTGCTAGGGAGATGAACAATTTTGATAACATAAACTGAAATAACAAAAAATGTAGATCTAAAAATAAGACATGGATTACAAAGCAGGGAATAAGATTTAGATGTGCACATGTCACCAAAAATGAAGATAAATTGAGTTGTACTAGGGCATTGGGTGTTCTGGTCACTATCATTGTAATGAACTAATCTTCTAGAATTTGCAGCTTGAGGTCCTGAGACACTGAACTACAAAAGAAATCACAAAAATGTAAAGGACCACGGCAATGGGCACTCTGGTCTAAAATATCAAAGACTTACTTTTGGATCTAGATTAGTACCTACAATCTCTAGCTTTCCCAAAGATTGAGCTTCCGTTGGATTCTTGTACTTGCACTTGCAAGTTGAAAAATGGTATTTGGGTGGCTATATAGGGTTTTTCCTCAGTCAAACCCCTTCTTTTGGTGATTTCCACTTCCACAAATAGCCAATAATGTATTGAAATATGTGTGTTCTAGCATCTTATGTGCTTACAAGATCCTCAATGAGCTAGAATTAAAGAATTAGAGTTGTACCCTATGCTTTGAGTATAAACCCTAAATTAACAAAATGTAAATGAGAATGCTTAAAATCACAAATACAATAATGGATGTAAATAAATAATGTATATTTTAAAATAAGTGTTTTTTAACTCATATAAAAGTATGAGAATAACATGAAGCCATACCAAACCCTAAGGGAGAGCTACATGCCAATAAATAGTCATTAATCTATTATTCTTTAATATCTTAAAAGCTTCAGTTGATGATGAAAATGGTTGATTTAGACTTGATGAATGCTTGATTTGTTGATTGAAGACTTCACATAACCTGCACTTTCACTTCACAAGAGGCTCCTTCAATTGCTAGAAAATAGATCCAAGATTCAAATTTCAATTGCTAGAAAATAGATCCAAGATTCAAATGAGGAAAGGGAAGGTTATTGTTATGAAAACCTAACTTTGTTTTTGATCAAAGGATGTCCTATAATTGACATATTTTTGCACAAACTTGGATTTAAAGATTATAATATGACCAAAAATTAATACCAAAATTTGAGGAAAAAATGTTGGGACCAGAATACCACGCTCTAGTCTGGAAAAAAAAAAAAATTTAGTGATGCATGATATCGTGATTACAAAGTAAATTCTAGATCGGTGTGAAAATTAGAAGTGTTTACATATGTAAAATCATACCTTAAAGGTCGAAATAAGACTTAATTGAGGTGTTAATGAATTGATTAATTAAAAGGACAAAATAAAAAGGGGCACACTTAAGATTACGAGCCCAACTTTATAATTTGTGGAGAGATAAAAGAGGACTTTAGATTTAATTAAATTAAATAATTAAATGCTTAATGGGAATTTAAAATAAAAAATGTAACATAAAAGGATGGGTGCTAACCTGAGCATGAAATTGCACCACCCAATTAAGGGTGTACAATTTACGCTGCTACAACTCTTTACGTTTTAAGTTTTAAGTTTTATCTCTAGATTTGTATTATGCGGACTTGAAATTTAAGCTTCTTTAAATCTCTTAGACTCTCTTATGTCCTCTAGGAAATCTTCTTGAGTGGAATTCTTATGCTCTATCTTCTTCTGTATGATCTTGAGGTTAGCCGAAATAGACTTTTTTGGTCATAGATATTCCCAAAGGAATACCAACTCCATCGTTTAACTTTTTTCTATAAATATTTTAAATTTTTTGGCCACATAATACATGGGGGTTGCCACTAATACGGACAGTCCATCATTTTTCAAACAAGCATCTAAAATCTAGGTGAAGAGACCACATGATTTCATACCTAAAGGGATAGGGTTTTTTCCTAGTAGTATAATTCAAGGATAGTAAGCAGAGCACACAAGCATGGAACCGAGCACACAAAATTAGAGTTATGTATAGTATAATGATAAGGGGAGTATATCTAAATATACTATTTCATTGACTATTGTATTTACTATTAAGTGTAGTCATTTTGCAAATATATACATTTTTGAGTTATGACTTTGAAAGTAGTTTTTGTCAAACATCTCAACTAATGTCAAAAGGGGAGATTGTTACTACTTATCAAATTGCCATTAGTTTTTGTATTCAAAGTCATACTATATATTCTAGTCGGTTAGCACTACCGAATCATGCAGTCGGTATACACATAGAGAAGTTGGTATGCACAGTCTAGTCGGTTACAAAAGAAAGTAGTCACAGAACGCAGTACACACTGAGCTGTCCACTGAGTATCTTTTTGAGACTACTGAGTAGTAAAGATGACACACCAAGTTGATATTCACCGAGTGAAACGTGTTACCAGATAAATTGAACCTAGACATGCATATCAAAACGTGTTATAAGATTAAGGCACATCTAACCGTTATTACATTGGAAATTGCACCAAAAGATTGTGTATGAATTTGAGATCAATCTAACCAATGAAATATTTTGTTTAGTTATTCATTCGAGGAATCTTGTTTGTATGATCAAAGCAATGAATTGGATCACCATTTTAAGAGATCTATTTATACAACATAAGTGAAGTGTATGCATGCATGAAGGAAGACTATTACAGAGACACAGAGGTCACCAGGAAGGTTTTCAGAGAACAATCAAAGAACAGAGTAAATAGAAGGGTTTACCAAGTTACTATATGGGTTACCAAGGTATGCTATAAGCAAGGTAATCTTATTCTGAGCACATAGAATCTACTA
This sequence comes from Cryptomeria japonica, assembly GCF_030272615.1. NCBI lineage: Eukaryota > Viridiplantae > Streptophyta > Pinopsida > Cupressales > Cupressaceae > Cryptomeria > Cryptomeria japonica. The sequence goes on along the minus strand of NC_081411.1, from coordinate 630,749,516 downwards.
TAACATTTCAGATGTAATGTTGCAGATATTTGTAGTGATTTTATTGTAATATTGTGAAGTTGAAAGAGAAACCTTTAACAGGGTAAAAGACTCTAATCAGGTCTATAAATTGTAAAGCCTCTAACGAGGTGCAGCATTCAGAATAAATGTTGTAAAATCCTTTAGCAAGGTAGATCTACTAGATCTTGTTACTCCTAATAGGGTAAGCTATCATAAATAGCTAAATGTAGGTCTAACCGAGCATTCTTTATTATTGCAGCAGTGAAGTTGTGGGTGCTATCCCCACCGTAGTTTTTCTCTCTAACAAAGAGTTTTTGCGTAACCAAAATATATGTGTTATGGAGTGAATCATGTATGATTGTTATCTATTTGCTTTAACTTTATTTTATGTTACTGCACTATTATGTTTTTGCATAACAGTAAAGTTATTATTCAAGAAAAATTTTGGAGTAATGATTCACCCCTCCCCTCTCAGTACATTAGCTTTCCATATTGGGCCTAACAATTGGTATCAGAGCTTGAATCTTGGAAAATGGTTTAACTACCTAAAGAGAAAGATCTTATCAATGGAAGGCTATAAGCAATCTTGGAGGATTGTATATCTGCAAGAAGAGTTGGATCATGCTAATCAAGTGATTGCAGACATGCAAAGGCAAATGCAAAAAATCTCTGAAAGTAAGAAGAAGATTATCTGATGACTTGCAGGATTCTCAAGAGTTAGTGGAACAAATTGAGACATCATCTGAGAATAGTATATCTGAAGAGACTGAAGAAATGATTGGAGTGTTGAAAGAAAATAAGAAAGCATTGGCTGATCAACTAAAAGCAATGAAAAGAGAACAAGAACATTTCAGTACACAGATGACTGAAAATCTAGATGTATTGAGGACAACTGAGGATAAAGCAAGAAATCTACAAAGAGAGAAACAACAACTTGAAGTCTTAGTATCTGAGAAGAATTATGAAATCATAAGGTTGACTAGGATTCAACAAAATATGACAGATCAACTAGGGTATGCACATCATGAAGCAATTCTAAAGAATGATGAAAATCAAGCATTGATATATGAAGTATCAAGGTTGACCGATGAAATTGAAATAGAGAAGAAATCCAAAGAAACATGGAAGAAAAGTTATGAAGCATCAAAGATGTTGGATGAGCAACTGAATACAAAAAGACCCAACAAAGATGCAGGACTCAGTTACAAAGGAAAAGACTCTACCGAGAAAGGAATTCATACTACCGAGAGAGAAGAATCATCAAAGCAAGTTGGAAATAGGAATAACATCAAAAGGAAGAAGCCTATTTGCTACTACTGTGGAAATCAAGGTCATACTGCCAACATATGCCAAATCAAAAAAGGTAATCAACCAAATATCACCAAGTCCAATGATTATTGTTACAATTGCAATAAATATGGTCACACATCTAATCAATGTAGGACAAAGTCAGTTAACAACTATCAGAAGGCAAAATTCAAAGGGTTTTGTAAAAACTGCAATAGATATGGGCATAGTACTGAGAAGTGCTGGTTTAAGCAAAAGAACCACATGTGGTCTGCACACTTAGTAAACACTAGAGGTTACCGAACTCACACAGATCCTTACCGACAATATGCAACAGTACCATGGGATTACAATACAAGGATATGGTGCAAATGTTGTGAAAGATATGGACATATAAGTGCCAACTATTTTATAAAGTTTGGAATGAACAACCAAAGATCATGGAGAAATCCTGGTATGGCATGTTTTCATTGTCACAAAGTTGGACATTTAGCTGGAGACTGCAGAGATCAACTTAGAAGAGACACTGAAGAGATAAAAGAAAAATTCAAGATGATTTGGAAAAAGAAGGAAATCATGTCAAATGAAGAAAGCACCTTACCTACTGAGTTTGGCGCACCTATTCCAAATTAATTAGCAAAGGTATGAAGGGACTGCATTCTTTGAAAGATAAAATCATAATAGTTCCTATTCTATTATGTACTAAATTCAAAATCCATATAATCAAGATGCATTAGTAAGTTTGGAATTCTATCAAAAGTACTTTACAGGAAACCTATCAAGCTGGTGTATACAGGAAGCCTATCAAGTCGGTAAATGAAGGAAATTTGGTTACTCGGTTAAAATGAAAGAAAAGAGAGTAAATTGGTTAAAGGTGAATCGAGTGCATTTAATGTTTTTGACCTAACCTACATGGAGCCCAATAAGGTATTTTGTGTACTTAAAAGTATTTTCGCGGTCATTTTCATTCACCAAGTTTTCAAGAGAGCAAAGCAGAGCGAATCATGGCAATCAAACTTCATTCAGAGTGAATTTCAAGGTATTTACATCAAATCTCATTGCATTGTCAAGCTAGTTTACCGATCTTATTAAATTCCTATTATCTACCGAGTGTGAAGCGTCTGTTGTTTGTAAACCATCAAACCCTAAAGATAGTTTGCTAGTTTTATTTGAAATTTACAAATGGCACCCAAGATCCATGATCCCTTAGTTGTCAAGAATATGGAGAAGCGCTCAATGAAATACACTTTGACTCCTAAAGTCACCTTTGAACCAGATGACAAAACTATCTTTTCACTCATCCCAGATCGAGTCTTGTTAGTCGAAGATGTTAGACTCTTCACCAAATGTCATGTTGAAGAACTCGATCATGTTGAGATTAGTGACACATATGATGAGCTATGTACCGATGGAAAAATGGATAGCAAGTATGAGTATATCAAAATCAAGGGATTAACTGAAGCCCTAGCCTATCCCCATGTGTTCAAACCCCAATGGGTTAAGTTTGTTTTAAGAAGAGTTCATGATGATTTTATGTGGCTAGAAGAGAAACCATTCAAAATCACCAAGGAAATCATTCATGTGATCACCAAGTATCCTATCTATGATCATACACGAGCACAAAATATGATATCATAGAAGGAGTTAATCAGTTTAACTAGAGTAGAATCTGATTACCGAGGACTGAAACTGAACAATGTCACTGATGCAGAACTTAAGTTTGCAATTAGAGTATTTGGTTACTGTTTCTTCCAATCAGCAAGGAAAAATAGTGTACCCTGTGCAGTAGTTGACTTAGCTTATAATATTGTGAAAAAGGGAATGAAAGTTGATTTATGTGAAGTGTTATTGAAAACTTGTTTGAGAACTTGAACACAATAAGGAAGCCGAAAAAGAACAACTCGACAAATACATTAAAGTTTGGTTCACTTCTTGTATGCATGTTTTTCTATTTTGAGAAGTTCTTTCCCTTAGTCAGTAAAGTAGTTTGGGAGCTACACCAACCTATCACCCATCAAATTAATGATTTTATCAAGAAATTGGGAGATAATTTTAATGATATCATGGATGACTACTTCAGCAAATTTCAAGAAAAGATGCACAATAGGTACCAGATTCCACCACAACTAGTAGAGAAATATAAAGATGATATATGTTTTGAGGTAGACATCGATTACTGTTATGTGAATGTTGTAGAACCAAGGACTCAATCTTTGCCACCAATGGGTTATGAGATTGACTATGATATCACACAACAACAAATTGATGCATATTTCACATTACCAAGGCATGCTACCAAACTAAGATATGGAACTTATGAAGAAGTTAAAGAAAAAGTGAAAATGAGCATTGTAATACCTAAAGCTATAAGAAAGGCTACAAAGATGATAAAGGTTTTATCTGAGAAATTCGGAGAAGAATCTTCCTCTACACCCGTCAAAGGCACTCTTGCCATTACCGAAGAGGAATCTGAAGCTCAATAGGTAGCAATAACATTGAGTACCAAATTGCCTAAGGGTAAAGTCTTAAAAAGAAAGAAACTGGACACTACAAAGGCCCTACCGACTCCACCAACAAAGAGACCTAATACAAGAGCACCAACTGCATCACCAAGTAAGAAACAAAAGAGTGTTACTATTCCCAAGGTAACCAATACCTACAAGAAATCTACTCAGAGACTCATTCTAGGAAAAGAGTCTAGTGATACAAAATCAGAAAATGCCAACAAATTCCACATTGTAAAGAGTAAAAAGGTAAATATTCATAGTGTTGAAAACTTTTGTGCCAATCTAAAAGAATATGGTGGATTTGCAAGATTTAGATATGTCAAGTATGAGACTAGGAATAATGATGAGAAGAGACAAATTGAAGAAGTTGTCATCTGCACACTTCTAAAGTTTCGGCTAGCTCCATTAGAAGTAGTTAAGTCACTTCCAAATGAACTTTACTTGCATATTTATAATAGGTGGAAATATGCAATGGACTTAGAGAAACAAATTAGAGAAAGAAGTCTAGTCCATCTATTTCCTGGTATGTCTATAGCAGAAATTAAAGAGCATCTAGCAACCTACAATTCTAAATTTCTTGTCAAACAGAGAGCTTTAAAAGTGATGAATGGGCTATACATTGATGTAGAAAATGAGACAAAAGCAAAGTGACAAGAAATCTTCAAAATAAAAGATGTCGGTGAACAATCTCAAGTTGAAATTGTTGATGTCACCGAGCAAGATCTTGATGTTGCCGAGCAAGGTCCTAATGCTACCGAGCAAGACCCGGCTAACACTATTCAAATTGATGAAGATGTCATGGATACAGAAGCACCAGAGTAGGAAATGATAGAAGGCACTACCCATGCAAAACATGCATCTAGTGAATCTGTCTTAGAACAAGTTCAGCCTTATCCACTAGTCAAGCCACCTATCTCTACTGAAGCACCTAAAGATACAGCACAAGGCACTGAAGGTCACCAGTCTAAAGCAGCAGAAGGTACAACTAAAGATTAGACCTCTCAAGCACCATCAAGCATTGAAAATGTTACAACTGAGACACCTAGTACTGAGACACCTAAGGACACCACAATGTCTACAGGAACCAAGAAAGTGTTGCATCTACCGAGCAACCTACCAAGGGTTAGCAAGCCTCACAAGCTATTGTCTTGGTACAACCAATCAAAGGTAAAGAAAAGAAGGTGAAAAAGCATAGTTTTAAAGTTGATTTAACTAAACCAATAGTGTTTCCCAATGTGGATATCTCAAAATTAAAGGGGCAAGCACTTATTGATTTCGGTGAACTATGCAAAGCAAAGGCCGAACAAGAAAAACAAATGGCCATTCAAAAGAAGAATAAAGGACTAAGAAAGGTGAAGACACTGCTAACAGATATGCTACCTACAACAACAGTGTGAACCGATGCAGCCATCCACATTCAACTGGATGAACTCCTTAATCAAATAGAAACATCTGGAGTTGATGCATCTAAGTACTTGAGCAAGCTAAAAGATAAAGAGCTTACTACAAAATGATAGAAGAGGTACAAAAATCTCTAGCTATAGGGAAAGTCAGGCTTGTCAAATTCATTATTGAGTTGTCCCCTCAACTCAAGCATATTCTTTATTTATTTAAGAAACTTTGTACATTTTCCTTATTCATTAAAGATATCAAGAATAAAACTGATGCAATTGAGATAGAGATCATTGATCTCTCAACTAAGTTGACTGCAAAGCCAAATTTAGTTCAGAATTTTTATACCAAGCTTGAATAGCTCATGGCTCAACAATTAGAAATTAGAAATGAAGAGCATAAGATCAAGATGGATATAATGACCCTCTAGACATTATTCCTTCCTCATCTCTCATCAGTTCAAGAATAGATTAACCGAGCTAAACGCTTATCTACTACACAAGAGGGAAGCACTCTTGATGGCTTAATATCACTATTGGCTGATATTCAAGCACAAAATTCTTTAATGGAAAGTGTAAAGGATGCACTCTCAGTCACTCTCACCGATGCCTAAAAGAAGTATAAATCTATTTTTGATCTGTTACCACCTCCAGATGGAAATTAAGTTTTTGATGTTTGTCAAAAAAGGGGAGTAATACTACATAAGGGGAGTAATATACTATATTTAGGGAGTGATACAGTTTTGAGTATTGTATACAGGGGAGTATACCGAGCAAAGTATGCAGAATATCCAAGGATAGTAAGCAGAGCACACAAGCACAAAACCAAGCACACAGAATCAAAGTTATGTACAGTATAACGATAAGGGGAGTATATCTGAATATACTATTTCATTGACTATTGTATTTACTATTAAGTGTAGTCATTTTGCAAATCTATAGATTTTTGAGTTATGACTTTGAAAGTAGTTTTTGTCAAACATCTCACCTAATGTCAAAATGGGAGATTGTTACTACTTATCAAATTGCCATTAGTTTTTGTATACAAAGTCATACTATATATTCTAGTTGGTTAGCACTATCGAATCATGCAGTCGGTATACACATAGAGAAGTCAGTATGCATAGTCTAGTCAGTTACAGAAGAAAGTAGTCACAGAATGCAATACACACCAAGTATCTTTTTGAGACTACCGAGCAGTAAACATGACACACCGAGTTGATATTCACCAAGTGAAACATGTTACTAGATACATTGAACCTGGACATGCATATGAAAATGTGTTACAAGATCGAGGCACATCTAATCATTATTACATTGGAAATTGCACCAAAAGATTGTGTATGATTTTGAGATCAAACTAAACAATGAAATATTTTGTTTAGTTATTCATTCGAGGAATCTTGTTTGTAAGATTGAAGCAATGAATTGGATCACCATTTTAAGAGATCTATTTATACAACATAAGTGAAGTGTATGTATGCATGAAGGAAGACTGTTATAGAGACATAGAGGTCACCGAGAAGGTTTCCAGAGAACAATCGAAGAACAGAGTAAACAGAAGGGTTTACCGAGTTACTATATGGGTTACTGAGGTATGCTATAAGCAAGGTAATCTTATTCTGAGCACATAGAATCTACTATAACATTTCAGATGTAAAGTTGCAGATATTTGTAGTGATTTTATTGTAATATTGTGAAGTTGAAAGAGAAACCTTTAACAGGGTAAAAGACTCTAATCAAGTCTATAAATTGTAAAGTCTCTAACCAGGTGTAGCATTCAAAATAAATGTTGTAAAATCCCTTAGCAAGGTAGATCTAACAAATCTTGTTACTCCTAATAGGATAAGCTATTAGAAATAGCTAAATGTAGCTCTAAAGGAGCATTTTTTATTATTGCAGTAGTGAAGTTGTGGGTGCCATCCCCACCGTAGTTTTTCTCTCTAACCAAGAGTTTCTGCATAACCAAAATATATGTGTTATGGAGTGAATCATGTATGATTGTTAACTATTTGCTTTAACTTTATTTTATGTTACTGCACTATTACGTTTTTACATAATAGCAAAGTTATTATTCAAGAAAAGTTTTGGAGTACTGATTCACCCCTCCCCTCTTAGTACACTAGCTTTCCATATTGGGCCTAACACGTAAACTAGCTTGATGGTCCCTCCACTAATCCATGATCTGAATGCTCTCCCAGCACAAGAAAGTACATGTACACGTTTAGCACACACACACACACACACACACACATATATATAAACAAATTAAAATATTATCTAACTATTACTTGTATGTAAATTTTACTTGAACATAAGTACATGTGCAAATTTTACCTTATATGATCCACCTAATGAATGAGTAGAGCATGCATGGCCTACAGGTGTTCGAGATGAAGAACTCAAATGTGCATGTAAATAATCTCCTAACGTCTCCAATGGAGCACCACACTCTAAATAATGCCAAATTCAAAATGTGTTAACAATTTTGAAGTTTAAATCCACTATTTAAAATCAAATAAATGATATGACCTTAAATAAAAAATAATGTATACCTCATGAGACTCCAAGGCTCTCCCAATCCTACTAATCTCATATGTATGGAATGACACCTTGTCAACATCTAGATCCAATGATGCATCCTCTAAATTGTGAACAAGTAGGCTGGTAAAGCTAGCATGAGCTCAACCAAGAGGTGTTAAAGTCACAAGTCGCACCAGTGTCAGATCAAGTGGTGTAGGATCAACATTAGTATGTGGTGGAGGGGTTGTAGGGTGCACTAGAACTCGCTCATCTCTCCCCATATCATCCTAACATGCTCCACCACCAGCATCTGCATGTACAAGGCATCTCACCTCTCTCGGTGCATCCTTAAGTGTGATACTAAGAACTATCGGAAGAGCTATATATGCATCCAATAGGTTAGTAGACAACAATGCACTCATCCACTATAAAGGATCAACCTTTATCAACCAAATGGTGTCAATAGGAGATGGTATGTCCAAACAAGCATAAAGATAAATGCCACTAATGGATGTCACCTCTGCATCCCATGGAATTATAGTTTGGTACTGTAATAGATAACTCCCAATGCGATTATATGTTCTCTGACCAACCTGTGTGGCAATATTTGTGATGCTGGAGTGAATATCTTCTCTAGTATCATCTGCTGCTGCATCGCCTACTTGTGCTAGCTCCAAATGTTTTGGTAGAACCAAAATATTTGGACAACCTAATGCTCATTTATTAATGAGTGTCAGTGCCTCTGGTCATCTGTACCTATCACAAAGCCTCCCTGATGCATCCATAACTGATAAACCCTCAAAACAAAACTAACCGGCTTATGCACTAGGAGTAACACAATGAAAGCAACAAGAAAACATAGCAAGATTACAAAAATAGATCATATTAATGTCTTTGATCCTCTGATAACTAACCGGTTATCATCAGACAACCATCATAGAACATCTGGTAGTCAACCAGTTACATGAAGGCTACAAGCAAATTACAATCCATCCAGAACTCTCATAGTCGACTGGATCACTAATCATGAATCAAAATTTTTCTTTTGATTTCTGCTTCTTCTATCCTCCAAATGATTACATAATACCCTATATATACCCTCCAGAACTGTAATGGTGGAAAAAATGGTGAATGATAGATCAAGAAGGCAACTACCCTTTCCCTCAAAGAGAGATGAGAGTTTTTCTATTGATTACCATTCAAGCACCTTTCACCATGTTACATTAGGAAGAGGATAGGATAAATCACTAGATTCAATCTCTCCACATGAAGATGGTAGATTGAATTCTGAATGAATTGGGAGTGTTAAGTTGATCCCCTCTTATTTGAAATGGAAATGAAATTGATTGAATTATGTAGTGCAAAAGTGACAAAGAATTGATTATAACTTGAGATCAAAATATGAGATGAAGTTGTGCACTTGGATCTGGAAGTAAAATGTCGAGACGAAGTCATCCTGTGAATTTGAGGAAAAGTTGTCTAGACCGTGGTGGGAATGTACACGATCCTCCAAAAAATCTGCAAAACAAAAACGGTTTTACTGCCTCTACAAATGGAGCCTGAATTTGAAAGTATAGTTGCGCACTTGCAACCTACACACAAAAAGGAGAGCTAAATGGGTTGGGATTGTGGGTTTGACTTTAGGTCAAACCCTAGTTTTGAATTAACCAAGTAATGAAAGAAAGTACTTGCAAGTAGATGTAAATGAAAAGATTGAATTGTAAATCACCTCAAGGGAGGTTGTGATAGCAATGTTGATATAAATGCTTTTGTGGAATTCAATGTTGGAATTGATCTCTTCTTTAATGGTTGAATCCTTGACTTGAATGCAACACCTAGCCCTGAAGGGAGACTTGAGAATGCTCAATGCTGGAAAATAATGCTTGAATGATCTAAATACCCCCTTAAATACATGTTAGTGGATCTGATTTTCATCACGGGCTGACATCGGGGGAGTTTCCCGCTTGAGGCACAACCAATAATGCAAACCTAGGAAGGGTCCTACCCCAAAATAGGGTAGGGTAGGGGTGCCATTCCCCTATCTTGGGAGGATAAGGGTTCCACTCCCCTTTCCAATGGGAGATAGTGGTGGCACACCCCTGCCCTACCCCTTTCTCTAGGCCAGAGGCCAGATGGGGTGATGTAGAGGCCAAGGAAGAAGTTCTTTCTGTAGACTGAGAAATCTTCAGTCTCTTATTAGGCTAGAGGATTTGAACTCACGTGTGTGAGGACCCTAATGCAGTAAAAAAAATTTAGGGTCACAATTTTAGGACACTACATTTAGCCCCCACTTTAGCGGGGGTATAAGTGTATGCCAATATTGTCGGTAAAGTGCAAGGAAACAAGATTGCAAGGCTTTCACCACGTCAAGGAGGCAAGATTCACCAAGCCCCCAATGGACTTAGGATCTTACGAATTCAATTGAAGAATTAAAAGGGAAGCTCAAGAAGGGGAGAACCATGAATGCAAGTAGAAAAGTTCATTTCACTATGAGTCATGAAGGCAAGGATACTAAATATTATAAAGCAAAACAAAGTTTACTAAACAATTATAAGTATCACAAGAAGGAAAGTGTGAGCAGAGTGTATGCCCCTAAGTTAAAACGATCACACTTTCCTTATCGGGGAATATTGATTTAAGGTAAGATATACCCAAGAGAGAGAAGGAAGGGAGCATGTTATCGCAAGGATTTAGCCCCCAAACAAGGTATAAACCCAAAGATAATGAACACAAAACATGAGGTAGTGTCTCTTTCCTTGAGGTCAGTATGTTGTCTGATAACTCAAGTATATCATGTATGTATATGCATATAATAATCTTCATTCCCTAAAGAAGGAAACTACCTTGAAACAAATGGAAGAGAGGATGTCTTTTGAGTCAACATGAAAGAGGCCAAGAGAAGATCTTAATGCTTTGCATCGTCCCCAAGTAGACATTAAGGGAACAATAGAAGAACAAGGATACATATAGAAGAATAGTCATAAAAGAGAAAGAAAAGAGAGTGAGAGAGAAGATCTATAGTTCTAGTATCACTAATCTATCATGACATCTACCTCCTAGTCTTGTTGATCCTTATTTTGGGAAGGCACAAAACATGCCAGAGGAGCGACATCTAGCACATCAAATGGAGCTATCACAAGATCCAAACAACGACTATGCTCATGTTGTAAGTCACTTTGTTTGATTCTAAGAGCTAGGATCAAGGTTTGTGAAAACTCATCTAATAAATGTTTGTCCATATCAACATACTCATACTCACTATCAAAAGCATTAGGAGTTGTATTGCCATTATGAATAACATTTCTACCCATTTCTTAATTAAAGTTTAGAGAAAGAGGAGAAAGAACATGAATAGAAGTAAAACCATCACATGTTTTATGAAACTTATGATTTGGAGATGTTGGTTGAACATCTTGCTTAGGAGAAAAGGGAATCATGTCAACTATTGGAGTCTGAGGAGATTGAGCATTTTGAGGGATAGCTTCATGAAATAAAAATGGCATCTTCAGCAGTGTTTTCTTGCACAACGATTTCATCAAGTCTTAGTGGAAGGATGAGAAAGAGGAAGAACACTTGAAAAAGTAGGAGTTTTTCTTTCCTTGATAATTGAAGGTTTAGGTTGAGGTCTTTAAGGTTTAACAAGAGGAGAAGCATGTGTCTCCTCTCGATAAGAGGAAGGAGGTAGAACTGTGGCATAGAAAGGAGGAATATTAGGTGTAGGAAGGAGACCAGGTCCATCATGAGGAGGAGGTATAGGTATAACCTTAGGAAGAATATTGTTGTTCTCCTTAAGAGAAGGTAAAGTCACATCCATAGGGGTAGGTGGACAATCTTCCTTAGGAAGGAGATTAGTTCTATCAGAGAGGGGAAGAACCTCATCTTGAAGAATAATAGGAATGTCAAGTGTTGGTGATATAGGTTGACTTAAGTATAAGATCATATTGTTCTTCCCTTTTTGATAAGATTGAAAAAGAGTGTCACTTCTTGATGGAAGAGATTAAAATTGTTTAGGCCAAAAGAGATCAATAGCAACAATAGGGCTTCTTTCGGATGGACAAAATAAGCTATGGTTCACTGTTATGATTTCTTTATTGTGAGGATATTTGAGACACTTATGGATTGGAGAAGTAATAGCCTTCATGGAAGATAGCCAAAGAGAGCCCAAATTCACATGGAATTGCTTAGAAGAAGGTATTATAACAAAGTCAACATCCATGGATTTAGTATGAACTTCAATAGGAAGGGTGATAGAGCCAATAGTAGGATAATAGAAGCCATCAAATAACTTCACAACCACATTAGAAGAATCATATAGTGATTTATGCAATCGTAAAGTGAAAGATACTCTTTAGTTATGACATTAACCATGCAAGAGGGATCAATCAAGTCACAATAGCAAGGGATATCCTTAACCTTTGCAACTATGTATAAAGGGCCATCGGGTGCTCTAATGGTCTCGCTAGGGTCAAATGTAATACAGGGATCCTTAGGCAAATATTGTGTTTCTACCATATTAACTAAGTTTGGAGCCATAGAGGTGAATTCTTCAGAAGAGAGATAATTAGGCACAATCTCAATAACATTAGATGTATGAGATGGCAAGGGATCAGTGAAAATATTAAGATTTTGATTAGGAAGAACAACTAATTTATCCCCTTTATCATTCACACCTACCACAAATATAGTATTATTATCAATCAAGTCCTCAATCTTATTCTTCAATGTAAAATATTTCTTAGTATCATGACCAGGTTGACAATAAAATTGCCAAGAGGAATTATTATCAAAATAAGGAGATGCAAGTTTGGAAGGATCAATTTGTTTTATAGAAGGAAGTTTGATAACATTTCTATGCAACAACTGAGACATAATACTATGTAAATATTCATTCAAAGGACTAAACTGTCTTTCTCTTTGGAAAAATTTAGAAGTAGAAGGCACACCTATTGTAGCATTCACATGGTTGTTGTTGATTGGATCATTGAACTTGATAAATATTTTTTTTGGTTTGAACTTCACAAACAGTTGTTGAACACTCTCCCCCTTATCACTTGGAGCCATAGAAGTGGATTGCTCCATTTAACTCACAACTAGTTGATAATTGTGGAGTGTTGCATACAAATGTGGAAAGGAAGTAAACTCAGACAAAAGAAGCTTTTCCCTAATATCTTTTTGTAAACTAGTAATGAAAATTATTTGAATATCCTTATTAGGTACATGAAAAGAAATTTGACCACACAAATGCTTATATCTACCAATGAAATCAGTCACTTTTTCTTTAACACCTTGTTTACGATACATTAAATCAGTCAAAGTGATTTTAGGACCAATGTTGTTTTAAAATTGTTGGATGAAAGAATTAGCTAGTTGTTGAAAAGAAGTGATAGAATAATAAGATAGAGAGAAATACCATTGTAAGGCCTTATCTCTTAGTGTTCTTGAAAATAATTTTGTAAGCAATCATTGATCATAACCATAATCAGTACACAAGGTTTGAAATGTTTTAACATCTGTAAGAGGATCACATTTGCCATTATAGTGTTCCAATTGATGAATATCCACATGTTTAGGTGGCACATATTTAACAATATCAAGAGAAAGTGGGCTTATAACATCAAAGGTGGGCACACTAAACTTGGATTGACTCATGGAAGCAATTTGTTGTTGTAAAGAAGACACAGTTTGAGAAAGATTGTTAATTGTCCTCTCGGTATAAGAATTGATCTTAGACATAGGTGATTGATAAGGTGGTGCGATGTTATTGAAAGAAGGCATGGACTAAGAATAAGGTGGTGGGACATTATGATAAGTAGGCATTGGTGATTATTGGGTAGGAAAAGGGACACTTAATGTTTGGGTAGGAAAAGGGACACTTAAAGGAGGAATAAAATTGTTGAAGGAATTGCCCCCTTGTGTCACACTGATTGGTTCAGGAATAATAGGAATACTTATGGAAGACATAGGTAATGATTGAGGATTAAATGAAGAAGAGGGATTGCCCCCATGACCGATGTTTGTAGGAATGACATCTTGAGTTGAAGTAGCCATGATTTTTGATGTGAAAGTAGGAATACTAGTCATAGGATTAGTCAAAGGAATTGAAGGATCGACTTGCATTAGAGGTTGTGAATAACCTAGGGTTTCAGCATAACTCTTGATAGACATAACATTAGAATCAACAATACCTGTGATGCCACACAATATATCAATTTCATTCTTATCACTTTGAAGCATGTGCTTAAGACATTCAATTAATGGAAGAGCTTCACTATTAGGGTATTCTTGGGACATCCATTGTTGGAAGCTATCAAATTTATTGCCAATGTAGAAAGTTGATCTAAATAAACCCTAGTTAAAGCTTCTTTTTCATCATGGGATTCATTAATGAGGTGAATAGGCACATGATTAGGATGTGAATAATTAGCATGATCCTCATAAAATAAGTCACCCAAATTAGGTTCCATCTCCTTGGTAATTAAACCTTGGGAAACCTTAATTATAATGCTTTGTCTAATGGGGATAGGATAGGTAGGAATAATAGTGGTAAAACCCATGCATTAGATGGATAATTTGTATTTTTGAATTGTGGAACAAAGCTTACAAAATTGAGTAATGCAAAATATAAGAAAATAATGATTACACAATTTGAACTTTGTTGGAGGAAGAGGATGACACAATTTCCAAAAATGAAAGGAAATTGAAATTTATAATTAGTGCCAAGGGAATACCATTTAATTTTAAAATCAGAATTCTTAAAATTAGGGCAGACTATAATTAACCTCTTAATTTTAAATTTTTTCTTGAAATGTAAAATCTTGAGTTTTGAAGGTATTTTTGATTCTAGAGGGATCAAAAATCAATAAAATCAACCAATCTTCTAGATTTAAGCTATTAAATACAATCATAACAATCTCCCAAAATTTTGGAAAAAAATCGACGACCGTATCAAGAACGCATATGGTTCGACCAAAATTTTTCAAAATTTTTAGGGATGGATATTATGATGATTTTAAAGATAACCCCAAGAAATTGGCATATTTTATGATCTCTAGATGGGTGAAATGAAAGCGCAAATGTGAAAATAGGACCCTATTAGGGTTTTGAAGAAAAAGAGGAATTGAATTGTAATTTTGAAAAGGTTCAAACCTAATGGAGAGGGAAACCTTGGAAAATGTTTAGAAATCTGAATGTAAATGAAATTGATTTGAAATTCACATAAAATCCAATTAATTTTAAAAATTAGTGTTTGATGTCCTAGCCACTTAATTTTGAAATTTGAATTTTGGGAAAAAAAAGGGGGAAATTAAAAATTTGAATTGTAGAATTGAAGACAAATATGAGAATAATCAGAAATCTGAAAATTAAATGGAAATCCAATTTTTTGCACAAGTTCAAGATGATTTTTGCAAATTAGGGTTTTAACAAGTAACCTCTTAATTTTATAAATTTTAGTTGCAAATTGAACAAGACAAGGACAACATTGAATTTGTCAAACAAAACAATTCTCAGATCTAAGATAACCACAAGCAATTTTTACAACACACAAGTTCAATTTTAAATTTAAAAACTAGGTTTTTGAATGATTTAACCACAAAGTTTGTAGAAAGTTGAAACTTATAAATGAAAAATATGCAATTTTGTTCAAAGGAAAGCATGAAAGATGTTGGGTTCACCAAAATGTAATGGTGGGAAAAATGTTGAATGATAGATCAAGAAGGAAACTACCCTTTCCCTCAAAGAGAGGTGAAAGTTTGGCTATTGATTACCATTCAAACACCTTTCACCATGTTATATTAGGAAGGGGATAGGATAATTCACTAGATTCAATCTTTCCACATGAAGATCATAGATTGAATTCTGAATGAATTGGGAATGTTAAGTTGATCCCCTCTTCCTTGTTTGAAATGGAAAGGAAATTGATCGAATTATGTACTACAAAAGTGACAAAGAATTGATTATAACTTGAAATTGGAATATGGGATAAAGTTATGTACCTGGATATGGTAGTAAAATGTCGAGATGAATTCGCTCTAGGAATTTGAGGAAAAGTTGCTCAGACTATGGCGGGAATGTACGTGCAGTCCTCTGAAAATCCACGAAACAAAAAAGAATTTTCTACCTCTGCAAATGGAGCCTGAATCCAAAAGTATAGCTGCACACTTGCAACCTACACACACAAAGGAGAGGAAAATGGGTTGGGATTGGGGGTTTGCCTTTAGGTCAAACCCTAGTTTTGGAATTATCCAAGTAATGAAAGAAAGTACTTGCAAGTAGATGTAAATGAAAAGACTGAATTGTAAATCACCTCAAGGGAGGTTATGATAGCAATGTTGATAGAAATGCTTGTGTGTAACTGAATGTTGGAATCAATCTACTCTTCAATGGTTGAATCCTTGACTTGAATGCAACACCTATCCTTGAAGGGAGACTTGAGAATGCTCAATGCTGGAAAAGAATTCTTGAATGCTTGAATGCTCTTCAATGCTTGATCGCTTGTGCACACTCCAATCTTATCAAAATTCAACTTATCCAACTTATTCCAATGAGAGGATAAATTCCCCCTTAAATAAATGTTAGTGGATCTGATTTTCGTCACTAGCTGACATTGAGGGAGTTTTCTGCTCGAGGCACAACCAACAATGCAACCCTAGGAAGGGTCTTGGCCCAAAATAGGGTAGGAACATGGGCGCCACACCCCTGCCTTGGGAAGAAAAGGGAACCACAAACCTATCCAAGGGGGATAGTGGTGCCATGCCCTTGTCATACCCATTTCTCAAGGGAAGAGTGCAGAAGGGGTGAAGCAAAGGCCAAGGAAGAAGTTGTTTCTGTAGACTGAGCAATGTTTAGTCTCCGATCAGGCTAGAGGACCATAATGCAGTCAAAAATTGCTAGGGTCACAATTCTATGACACTATAGGAACAAATCTGGGTCCACCACAATATATTACAGTTACCAATGCAGGAAAATAAAACATGCAACTAGGTCGACTCTAAAAATGGAAGAGATTCCTTTGGAAAATAACAACCAAGGAGTACAAATCAATAGGAAGATCAGACACATGCCAAAGAACATCAGACAAGACCTAAAATAGATCTACATGCCATGAAACCACTCTAGAAAATAAGGAAAACCACCTGGTAAGCACAAGAACTATCCCAGAACCTAGAAACAGTCAACTAGGAGCAATCTAACTAGTTGGAAAAGAACCCAAAAGGACTAAAAATCTGGAATTAAGCACATGAACTATCTTATAAACTAAAAATAGGATCTGCAATGAAAAAAAAGCAACAACCAACACCTATGGGTAGGAACATCAAAAAATGCACACTGAACTAAACAAGAACTAAACTAAAAGGAAATATTTTTGATCAATGAAAGATTTCTCATAGACTGTGGATGCTCCTGCATCAGACACCCTAGGTAGGAAGAGATGTTCCATGAGAGGAAACTCCTGAACATCAAAAAGGATTTGAGATAAATACCCCATGCTCATTTATAATCCAAACATCTTCCTTATCTGCAAACTTCTTCTTTAGTTCCTCTAAGACCTCAACTAAATTCTCTAACACCTGACTCCCTTTGTTTCTCTTCCTTTGCTTCAGATTTGCACATTGTCTCTACTTCCTGCTCTCTTTCTTTTGCAACTTTGATTTGTTCCTGCCACACGACTTCATCTAGATTGCCACCATAAGGTTTTTGTCATCTAGTTCTATCTGTCCACCAAGCTTATATATCAAATCCTTCTATAGATTCATGCCATCTCTCGATATAACCTCTACAACTAGTTTCTCTGTACTACAAATTTTCTCAAGATTCAGGTTCTTCACCTCCCTCTCTTTCTCCTTTAAAGAAGTCAATGTGAACTTCTGCCCATCCTTCTTAATGGTGATTAGGTCTCTTCTATATTAATAAATAGCTCCTCTATCAAACTACCAAGGTCTTCCCAACAAGACATGACAAGCACTCATAGATACAACATCACACAAGACCTCATCCCTAAAACTCCCAATAATAAAATTCACCAAACATTGTTCCTTTACTTCAAAGTTTTGATCATCTTGTAACTAACTTACCTTGTAAGGATAAGGGTTATCAAGCCTCTTCAATCCAAGCTTCACTACCATCTCCTTAGATACCAAACTATCAGTACTTACACTATCCATAATAACCTTGCAACACCTACCACCTGATTTGCACATAGTCCAAAAAGGACTCTTTCTCTTAGTAGATCCGGTATCTTCACTACTTTGCTCCATCATGACTCTTCTGAACATAAGGGATTCTCCTTTCTTAGGTGCATGGTCAGTCCCTGTAACTTCACCTTTGAGTTTCTTATTTTCCATACAACTTCTTGCCATTTTGTGCTTACATTCATAAAATCTATGCCTAGTTTCTCTGCACTTGAAACATTTGCTAGGAAATACTCTGTTGGTACTGCCACTACCTTTCCTCTATGTTTTTTGTTATAGTTCTTTACTCCACTTAGGTTTTGTTTCTTCTTCCATATTGTGCTTCTCTATACTCATCTACCCCTTGAATCTCTCCTTCCCTCTAGGGTTATTCATCTATCTTCTTCTCATCTTCTCCTCAGCCTTCAAAGCATATTGGTAAGCTTCTTCAATGATGGAAACCTCAACATACTCATCTCATCCTTAATGATAAATGCCAGTCCATTTATGTACCTCACCACCTTTTCTCTATCCATCTCTCTATGTCCAGATCTAATCATCATCTTATATAATTCCTTAGTATACTCTTTCATGGTCATGTTTAGATCTATTTCATGTTTTCCAACTTATTGAACAATTCCAACTCATAGTCTCATGGTATGAACTTGGCCTTTAATCTTGCAACCATCTATCTCCATCGGGTGATCTTCATTTCTCCATTCTCCACTCTGTCTTTCTGGAATTCTTTCCACCTTAAGGAAGCATGCCCTTTCAACTTAGTCTATTCCATCCAGACTCTCTATGGGTCATTGACATCCTCATACTCAAAATAATCCTCCAACTCTCCGATCCAATGAATCAGATCCTCTTGGTTCAACGTTCTGGAAAAGTTTGAAACTTCCACTTTATGAACTTTACTCACTTGCACCACTTCTCTACAGAAACTTTCCTCTCTTTCATCTTTTGGTCATTCAACCTCTTTTGGTTCAAGCTCTTCATCGACTTCTTCGTACTCATCCTTAGACTCTAGGTTCCTCCGCAAACCAGCCAATGCATTCTGGATCTCATTCCTCACCTCATTCTTTAAATCCTCCATCATCTTCTCTACCTTCCTAGGGTTCATCCTTCTAGGCAGTATCTCCTCTTCTGCTCTAGGGAATTGTCTCAACTTGGCGATCTATTGAACACACATGCAACCTACCTCCAATTGGTTATTTATCCACCCAAAGGAATTCCTCATGGTTCACAATCAACTCTCCAACCAACTGGTCCATAACTAGTACTAATACCAATTGATTCAACCATAATCGATAAACCCTCAAAAGAGAACTGACTGACTTATGCAGCAAGAGTAACACAATGAAAGCAATAAGAAAATATAGTAAGATTACATAAACATATCATATTATTGTCTTAAAACCTCTGACAACCAACCAGTTATCATAATACAACTATCATAGAGCATCTGGTAGTCTACTAGTTACATGCAGGATACAAGACAGATACAATCAATCTGGAACTCTCAGAATCAACTAGATCACTAACTATGAATCTAAATATTTCTTTTAATTTTTGCTTCTTCTATCCTATAAATGATTACATAATACCCTATATATACCCTCCGGAACATATCCGGGTCAGCCATAAAATATTACACTTACCAATGCAAGAAAATGAAATGGGTAACTAGGTCGGCCCTAAAAATGGAAGAGATTCATCTGGAAAAAAACAACCAAGAAGTGCGGAATAGTAGGAAGGTTGGCCACATGCCAAAGTACATCGAACAAGACCCCAAATAGAACTACATTCCAAAAAACCATTCTAGAAAAGAAGGAAAACAAAATGGTAAGCACAAGAACTGTCCCAAAACCTAGAAACAGTCAACCAAGAGCGATAACTAGCCACAAAAGAACCCAAAAGGATTGATAATCTAGAATCAAGCACATGAACTAGCCTAGAAACTGAAAATAGGATTTGTAATGAAAAGCAAGCAATGACCGACACCTACCCATAGGAACACATAAAACTGCACACTGAACTGAATAAGAACTAAATTGAAAGGAAATATTTTTGGTCGATGCAAGATTGCTCATAGACCGGGGATACTCCTGCATCACTCCCCCTACTCAGTCCTACATTCCCTAGTATAATCCACATCTAGGGCCATATGAAATTCTACAAACAATTATTTGTAGAAATAAAGGGGCAACTCATCCTTCTATGGCCATCAATATTATTATATACATATATAAATAGATATACATATATATATATATATATATATATATATATATCTATACATATATACAGGTATATACATATATACATGTATATACATATATACATGTATATATATATATACATGTATATATGTATATAGATGTATAGATGTATATATATCTATATATGTATATATATACATATATACATGTATATGTGTATATATATACATATATACAGATATATACATATATACATCTATATATGTATATATCTGTATATATGTATATATATACACATATACATGTATATATGTATATATATACATATATATAGATATATACATATATATATGTATATATATACATATATACAGATATATACATATATATATATGTGTATATATATGTGTGTATGTTTGTGTGTGTGCATACACACACACATATATACACACATACGTATATATATATACATACATATATATGTATACACACATATACATATATATACATATATATACATATACATACATATACATATATATACATATATATACATATATATACCTATACATATATATATGTATGTATGTATACATATATATATATATATATATGTATGTATATATATATATATATATATATAACAGTCTTATCTAATTAAGTACTTGAAATAACAACATCAATATTAATATAATTATTTCCCAAATGTTTAACATCATAACATCATCATCACCATCATCATCATCTTCATATTCATCCACTAAATTTAACATGAGTATCATCCTTTAATAGAATAAAATAACATACACAATTTACCACTTTCAAATTCACCAATCAAGTTAAGATCATTTGTTACATTCCAATCATAATCAAATTAGTATCTCACTCATGGTAGATCTAAATCACTACATCACTCTATCATTATCATTAATGACACAATAGGTCATCATGCATCTCAATATAACTACATAATCACAACTCACCATAATGCAATGCAACATACTAGGGGTCTAGAATAATCACAAATGGATATATGAAATAGGGCATTGTGTTCTCAAATTTTGATTCCCCTCTTATCCCTTATAAGAAATATAATAACTCTATCTGCAAATGAAGAGATCAAGGAAAAAGGAACATTAGAGAAACATATGACAAGGTTTCAAGAACCTGCAACACTTTGAACTTATCCAAAGTTTAGGCGGGTATACCTTCTATGAATAATTTCACACTTTTAAACGAGATCCACAATAAACTAGTGTCCAAAAACTAGTGGATCTTATCGCCTCAACATAAACTGAAATAATGAAGGAAAAATTATGCTCATTTTCAGTATTGACCCTCAAGAGATACAGAAAGAAAACTACAACTGATACCAGTGCCTTATCAAGGCTCCAGAGTTATCTAAATCAAGCAAGGATTTCACAATTAAACATCCCCATACATCTCATCACTTCAGCTTCTACTAACCCCATATATGCTTGATATATATACAAGTTATTTCTTGTCAAACTAAACAGTGTTTATCAGATTCAAAGCTTCAAACAAAATAACCTACCGACAGAGATATTTCTTGCATATTTAATTCCCCTCCTAAAGAGGAAAGATAAGAAACTTATCTATAAAGATTTCATTACAATCCATGTTCAATTGAATAACCCTAGATTACCCAAATAAAACCAGTAAATTATTGAAAGCAAACCAGAAGACAACAAAAATTCGAGGCTCGAAAATTTATGGTCTGTATATTGATATTCATTTTTGAAAAGTCTTACAAAACTTAGAATATTCTTTGTAAAATCTATAAAAACACAGATATATTTCTGCGGAGTTTGTTTACAAATTCTTGTGATCCCTTTCTAACTAGTCCTGGTATCCATTTATAATAGTATGGATGCATACAAGCTTCGAACCTTTTCAAAAAACTTTGTTACAACAATCTTCTTGTTTCAACAAGAAGTTACAAATCTCTTCATTTTCTAACGGCCCCCTTTCGTCGGTTGTCACTCTGTAGCTTCTTCTTGAACCTCTGCATCCGGCACCACATACTTTCTTGTCCACTCTTGGTACACATCATCAACAAGCCATGAGAAGTTAATAACTTTCCCTCTTATCTTGGACAATCTCTTCCAAGTGTTTCTCATTTTATTGACCTCTAAGTTTAGAAAGCCATAGTGTGATTTTATTTTCTCTATCTCCTCAATTGTTCTGACAAATAGGGAAGTATCATCTATGCTAATGATTCCCTTTATCCTTAATGATAGGTTGGCCCCTAATTCATTAAGCCATACTTGTTTGTCCTTCAATTGAGCTGGACTAGCAAAACCCCCAGGAAATAATTCAAATTCCTATTCAGTGTATTCCTTTTTATACAAATTGATTTTCCTCTCTGAATTATCTATTCCTTCTACTACCTTTGTTAGATCCTTTGTCATGTCACGGGTGGAATTAATAGTGGGGTTAGCCCTTGCTTCATCATAACATACACATATAAGTCCTAAGTCCACCTCCCTAGGCATCCACTTGTCCAAAATTGACATTAGAATAGCTCTATCTATATTGGGCTCATTCCACATATCCAGAACTTTACTCGTGCTTTTATACACTAATGAGGATCCTATGGTGTCAGCAAAAATCAAAATTGTGGCCCTCATTCTCTCTTCATACTTATTTGCAAACAAGGTTTGAGCCTATTTTAGCTTTTCCAACTCCTGTTGAGTGATCTCAACTGCTTGGGAACAAGAAGGTGTGAAAGAAGGTGGGAATTCAATCATAGGGCTAGTAGATGGAGGTTGTGTAGGAGAAGAAGAAATCATTAAGATTGAGGAATCACCTTGATGGTATTGTCCTGTCAATTGGTTGTTCAGTTTAGTAGTAATGCTATCTCGACTCAGTACCACTCCTTTGGCATCATTGTAAGCTGTTAAGACTGTCTCTAACTTAGCTTGGAGATCTGCCCTTTCCTTTTCCTCTTTCTCTACCATTGCAACACAGAATTTTGCAGTTTCCAAGATTGTACTAGCAGCATCCACCACTCCAATATTTTGTACCATCTTTACTATCATACCTCCAAGGTAGCTAGACTCTGGGGTATCCTTTCTCTTTTTATTTTCATCTCTTTTCGAAGACCACATGACCAGGGCAACATCATCCTTGCTGAAGGTTACTCCTTCCATAGGTTTAGTCTCTTTCCTGACTGCCTCTAAAACCAAGGCATTTTCTATATCCCATTCAAGGAGGATGAGAACACCAACCTTTGCTACCATTTCCCTTTCTTGCTTAGGAGTGATGGTTTTAAATTCAGTGACCATTTCTTGTTTTACTTCTTCCTCCACCATAGTTGCATCCTTGTGGGGCTGCTCATTCTTCTTCTTCTCAAATCTGGCATTGAACTTATCAATATTATGCTTCCACACAAATTGCATGAAAGCTCTTGAGGTAACAAAGTTGCTACCAGCTAAAAATTCTTCACTAGTCTGTTTAATAGTAGGATCTAGTTCCTGGCCTTTGAACTCACTAGTGATTATGTTCATCTTAGCATCTTCTGGCTCCTTAGGCATTCCATCTTCTATTTCATCCTATGTATAGGAGATCTCCCTGAGAATCTCTAAATACAACAATTGTTCAGCTAATGCCTGTTGATCTCCTATATGAATGGGGGATTGAGATGGGGAATACATGGGATCATTAGTATGCACTTCCTTTCCCACACTTTTCCTTTTTGGGGAATCTTGAACGTCAATGACATCTTGTATTTTCCTCGTCCCTCTTCAAGTAGAAGGCTCCCTTGTTGTTAGCACCAACACACTGTGCTTGGATTTTTTATGTAGCATATAATCACAAGGAGGGATTGCTTTAGCAGATGCAAACCTAGCTAGAACTAGTCTTGCCTTCTCAGGGTTGTTTTTAATCATTTCTTCCCTCTTCTCCTTTAGTGTTTGCATTACATCCTCAAAGAAAAGAATTAGGAATTTTGCCTTCTCCTCAAAGGGGTGAAAACAAGATAAATGGTCATAGCTGCTCTTGAATTGGTGTACAAAGAGCCTTCTTGTAGCCCACCCATTTCTCTTTCCTCAACTCCTACTCATCCAAATCAAACTCATTTCTGATGAGCTCTTTAGGGAATTGGAATTGGTGAGGTCTACCTTTGCATACTGCCCTTTTCCTAAACATACCATTAAAGAAATCCTCAGGGTCAAAAAACCTTGACACTACAATGGATAGCCGGTATGGTTGAAAGAACTCCTCAAAGCACTTCCACCCACGTTTAGTAATTACAAATTCATGTGCTACTGTTACTGTTGGGAAAATGGTCCCTTTTCCTCTATTGGATAGCTCTGCCTCTTGTACACCTCCAATCTGCCTGAGGACCTCTACAATTCCTATTTTTAGTGGGACCTAATAAGGTAATAAAAATGGAGTGCCTCTGAAACCATACACTCTAAAAACTATGGAAATAGGGTACAAGTGTATGTGACCACAATTGTGGACAATTTTGATTTCTTCAGTGAACTCCTTAGGCCTAAGAAACTCCAAAAGAGCTTTAGGGATCCTTGGATTCTCGAAGCATAAGAGAATTTTGATTTTGGATGAAAAGGACTTATCAAACTCTAAGTAGCTAACATCCTCCCTATCCCATGACAACACTATGCTCCATAGTTGAACTCGCATTTTCTCCCCATTCTTTTGTTTCACTAAATCCATTTCATTGGAAAAGTAGTCACCACCCTTGAATAGAAAAAGATGCATGAGAAGTGAGTACCATCAAAAAGGCATATCCACCTTACCATTGTTTATCCCTGGGCAAGTGCAAGGTAAGGCCTATCAAATTATGTGGGTCGTACATGTCAAAATTTTAAAAAGATAATTACGGCCATTAAAAAATTAATTAAAAAAAAAATTAGAAAAAAAATAACAGAAAAATATGCTCATCAATCTTCAATATGTTACAAACCATTTTCCAAAATGGTTTGAGAAAATAATTTTAATTGTGCCAAAAAGTGTGGGTCGTACAGATGAATGGTATGGTCCTGAAGCAGGCATTTTTAAAACATAGTTTTCAGAACTCCATTCAAAAAGTTATTTTTTATTATGTGGGTATTAAAATAAATTACATATTTGGAAAGTACACTTAGAGGGATATCTTTTATATTACTGACCTTTTCCAAGATTCGATCTCTAAGTGTTTCAAAATTTAAGCTCAAATGAGATAAAATCTGAAAAAATCAGGGAAAACACTTCCACTTTTTGGCCAAAAAGTGGACTCATCTTCTTGCATTGACCCTCCTATCAAGCCTTCATGGATTGCATCAGTGATATAGGGGCATAGTCAAATGTTACTGCTAGAGAGGGATTTAAAATTTGTGCTATCAATAACATGTAATGGGTTGGAATGTTCACTTCAGCATCCTCTCCAAAAATCCAGTAGAGTGACTAGTATAATCCTTTGGCTGTAAGAGTGAACCAATTTAGGGAGAAAGGATCCAAGGTATTAGGTCCTACAATAGTCAATCCCCCTATTTTGACAAGAAATTCTTTAAGAGGCCCATTTCTAAGATGATTCCTTTGTGCACTATAGACTTGAGATAATGATTAAAACATAATGGGCTCCAAATAATTGGACACCTCACTGAGCCCAAATGTGTTTTTGAATTCATCATCGTTGACTTCAATGAGATTTTTTCCATTTACATCCCTAAAACTTTTGGTGAGAGGGTCATAGTTGTGTGCAATCTAAGTTAGGAGATCCACATCCATAAAATCTCCAAGGACCACCAATTTACCTACATCCAACTCCCAAATACTGTTCATTGGGGCAAGGGAGTGTCTCATACCAAAACAAACCTTGAATAGACCTAAACCAGACAACCCTATTTGTGGATCTCTCAGTCAATTTCCCTTGTCATACAATCCTTCTCCTATTCTCAGACGAGGAGCCTTGGGCACTAATTCCTTAACTTTAGCTACTACATTTGTGGACATAGACAATTGCTCCAGGAAGTCATCACAAATTTCTCTCTCCTACTAATTAACCTTCCCTGTGAAATCCCTTCTAGGTACCATCTTAATGATATGCAAGTATTTCAATTACTAATCAAAGCAATTCTTTAATAGAACAAAACCATAGTTCATCAATTTTTCAAGTAACTGGTAAGAAAAACACAAGAAAACCTATTTTTTGGCCTGAAGAACTCTACTTTGCAAGAGGTCTTCTACAATAACTCTTTGAAATGATATCTACATTCAATTGATATGAGCCTATATATGGCAATCGGGCTTTGAACTACGACATTAACACCATATGCTTTGGCCATCACCTCAGAATTGAATTCACAAATGAATTCAAAAAATTGGCTCCAACGGATCATAAAATGTCTAAGTGTTTCTATCACTTTGTTGTTTCCCCATTTTGTGAGGCCTAAAATCTATGCATCTTCATCAAGCATTATCACGCCAACCGTAAGATCAAGCAGAACTTTCATAGCCTTTACTTTGTTGACCATTCTTCATTTGGCAATGGGCTCAGATCTCTTTCGCTATTTTGCCAAAGCTAAACATCGTGCACATTCATCTAGTGAAACCGCACGAGCCATCTGATCAAAAAGAACTTGATCGATATTCATCCTTTCTTGTGACTGATGGTTTACCCCACTAATCATGCATCAAGCATTTAAGGCTAATGGTTTTTGCTATTTCATGAACGGTAATTACCCTGCATCTTCGGCCTATGAAATGGCACCCACCATCGGATCCTCCTTGAGATACCCCCCTTTTAACAAACCTAACCCGATGGAGGTGGGCCCTTTGACTCAACACTATCCAACCTAGCAATTGACCAATAAAGGAAAAATGACGTGTCAATCACCTATTTGCCAAGAAACTTCCACAGGATCCACTTCAGGACTGCCATGTGCATCTAACAAGTTTCCTTTTCATCTGCAATCTAATCCATCTGTTCTGCCATGACACTGACCAAGTGGCTACCATGTCACTTCACTATTTCATGAAGGCTAATTCTTGGTCACCTTAGGGTCGGGAAATAGCACCGACCATCTGATCAAAAAGAACTTGATCGACCTTTACCTTCAATCTTTACTACCACATGGATCAAGTTTCCTTTTCGCTATTTTGCAAAGCATAAAACCCATGCACCTTTGTCTTGCGAAATAGCACGAGCTGTCCGATCAAAAAGAACTTGATCGGTCTTTACCTTAGTTAAAACATGGATATCAGACCCACATCCACCTTTCACCATTTTGTGAATGGTAACTCACAAGCATCTTTGAATTGTGAATTCATGTGCACTGTTAGATTAAAAAGAACCTACATGATGGTTAAGGAGCCCGATTAAAAATTAAGAACTTTAGGAAAGGCTTAGAGAAAATAAAGTGTTGCTAGACCCACCTAGAGAGAAATACAAAAGGGGGGGGAACATTTTCATGGTCAATCAACCCTTCCGCTTAAGTGGTAAAAGTAATGCATGAATAGAACATAAGGGTTTTTCAAAAACATGAAGGGTTAGAAACAAAAACCTTAAACCCTCTTCTGGACCAAGAACATAGAAGCAACAAGGCCACAATCAGACTCAATTTTTTTAGACTTTTAGCCATTTATGGAACAAGAATACCCATTTTTTAAACAGTGATAGCAACGGCTCTGACTAGGGATGGTTGATCACAAGATCAACACAAGAATTCAGAAACTCTCTAGAGAAACAGACCAAAAACAAGCCTAAAAACAACAACAACAACAACGAACCTAAATTTTTACAAACAAGGACCTACTGTGCATGGACATCAAGAGAAGTAATGTTTCAGGAATTATTCATGCACTGGAAATTCCTGTACTTCATCATTCATATTCTTCAAAAAATATGAGTCCTTTCCATTTAGATCGCACATCACAGAGGGGCCAATCCATAGTGACTCAAATTTCTTGTGCTTTCCCTTATCCTGTCCTTTCGCATTCCATTGAAGAATTACATCAGCAATTTGGAACTTTCTCAATGAGGTTCTCTTGTCAAATGGGTATTTGGACTGCAATTGGATCTTTATATTCCTCTTGTGGGCCAGAGTTCTAATTTCTTCTACTTCCACTATCTGAATCATTTGGTCTTCCATAGGTTCAGATAACTCCATGTCTTCAGCTCGTAGGAACTTATATACTGGAAGAAGATTATTTACTGGCACCCTAGATTGTGTGCTATAAACTAATTCAAAAGGGGAAACCCCAATAGCCTTTTTGATAGTAACCCTGTCAGCCCATAAAGCCAATTTTAACTTTTGGTCCCAAGACCTTTTGTTCTCTTCCAGGATTTTCTTGATAATGTTCAAGAGGCTCTTGTTACTAGATTCAGCTTGCCCATTACCCTGAGGATGATAAGGTGAAGAGTAAGACATAACTATTCCACGACTAGTGCAAAATTCAACAAACTCTTCTGACCTAAAGCTCATGGCATTATCCATTACTAGTTTTATAGGGACTCTGAATCTGGTTATAACATTATCCATCAGAAAGTCAATAACAACCTTACTTGTGGCTCTCCTGGTGGGTATAGCTTCAATCCATTTGGTAAAATAATCAGTAGCTACTATAATCCACCTATGATCTCTTCCTGATTTCTCAACAATTTCTCCAATAAAATCAATACCCCATTGGACAAAAGGGGCTTCCATTATGACTGGATTGAGGGGTAAAGCTCCCTCATACTTCAACTTTGATGAAAACTTCTAGCATGGGTCACATCTCCTGACATATTCATGGGCATCTTTAAATAAAGTAGGCCAATAATATCCAGCTTGGACTATCTTACCAGCAGTTGTCTTAGCAGAGTAATGACCTCCACACACTCCATCATGCATTTCAGTTAACACTCTCTTAGCCTGGGATTCATCCAAACACATTAGCAATGCCCCATCTCTATTCCTCCAAAACAAATCAACCCGAATGAGGACATATTTTTGTGACTTCAACTTCAAAGTTCTTCTTTGATTATGTGTCATTCCTTCTGAAAACGTTGCATCCCTTAAAAAATGTACTATCTCTGAGTACCAGGGCTGTGTTTCAATACTGGTGAACATGATGTTCTCAACTTCAACACTATTTATTTCAACATCAAGAAGGTTTGACTCATCCATAAGCTTAGCAAGGCCTAAACCTCTCACCAATTTAGTGATCTTTATTTCCAAATCAAACTCTTGGATTCTATTTATCCATTTGCATCTCTTACGTATGACCTTAGACTGGGATAACATATCATTGATAGCAGCATGTGGGACATAGGCAACTACTTGTGCATTTACAAGATATGGCCTAAAAGCTTTGACAACCTTGACCAAAGAATATGCTTGCTTCTCCATGATTTCATATTTTAATTCTTTATCCTACAAAGATTTTCTATAAAAAGATATAGGATGTTCATATCCTTCATTCTCCTTTTGTAAAAGGACTGCAGCCATTGTGTGATATGAAGCAAAAGAAAACAAGGAGAAAGGCTTACTGTAGCTAGGGGACTTCAACATTGGTTCCTCCTGGATAGCCTTTTTGATCTTAGCAAAATCCTTTGAAGCTTATTGATCCCAACAGAACTTTGTATCCCTTTTAAGCAGTTTAATAATGGGCTTGACTATCTCTACAAAATTTGCAATAAATCTTCTAACAAAATTAACTTTGCCCAAAAAAGATTGGATACCTTTAACATTCTTTTCTTTAGGCACATTGTTTATTTCCTCAATTCTTTCAGGGTCTATTCTTACTCCTTCTTTAGAGACAATATGCCCTAGCAGCTTCCCTTTAGTAACAAAAAAATGATACTTCTTAGGATTTAAGGATACTCCAAATTCTAGATCTTAATTGAAAACCTGTTCTAAGTGTCCACAATGGTCATCCTCCCTTTTGGAGAAGCATGTCAGATCATCTTGATACATTACCATGATGATGTTGATGAATTCTTTGAAAGCTACATCCATCGCCCTTTGAAATGTAGCTCCAACATTCTTCAAACCAAAAGGCATTTTGACATACACATAAGTTCCCCAAGGGGTAGTGAAAGCAATTTTGAATTGTTTTGATTCTTTTACCAACACCTGGTTATACCCTAAAAATCCATCCATCATAGACAATAGGTCACAACCAATCACTCTTTGCAACATAGCTTCCATGTTATGAGAATAGTAATTATCTTTCAAGGAAGCAACATTTAGGTTTCTAAAGTCAACACAGAGTCTTATGTCCCCATTCTTGTTTCTGACGGAGACCAAATTTGACACCCATGATGAATGTTTTATAGGCTTAATAATTCCCCCTTTCCTTAACTTGGTCAGTTCTTGCTACATTTTAGATTCTAATAGGGGGTTAATAGGTCTTTGTTTTTGTCTGAAAGGCTTAGCATCTGGAAATAGAGGGACTTCATGCTGAAAAAGATCTCGTCAATATGCTTTCAGATCCTCATAAGACCAAGCAAAGACATGCT
This sequence comes from Cryptomeria japonica, assembly GCF_030272615.1. Taxonomy (NCBI): domain Eukaryota; kingdom Viridiplantae; phylum Streptophyta; class Pinopsida; order Cupressales; family Cupressaceae; genus Cryptomeria; species Cryptomeria japonica. The sequence goes on along the minus strand of NC_081411.1, from coordinate 630,718,949 downwards.
TATATTTCTTTAATAAACTAATAAGATTTATTCTTACATGAGAAGGCAAGTTTTCTCCAATATATACCAACTTAGGAGATGATTATGTCCCTAAGTTTACTTCCTCTAGTTCCTCTAACTTAGTGGTTGATTGTTGGTGCAGATGACTATCATTGTAACTAAACATACCTTCCAACTCTACCAACCCTTTAGGTATTTCATTAGTGTCTAACTGAACTCAGTCGTTTCCAAACACAGTTTCTCTATTTTCAACCACTTCCACTAAGGCATTGCAATCAATTTTTTGCCCATCATAGTCATCAATGCGCTGTATAAACCTAAGAATATCTTCGTCACCAACAAACACTTGCCAATTATATACATTGTCAAGAATGGCAAGCCTAGCTTTTACTTCAACTATGGATATACCGGTTAGTGTTGCATCATCATTCTTTAATGCAACATTTTCTAAGAAGTCTTCCATGATATTTTTAGATCTTTCTATCCAATTTATAGAGAATGCACTAAAATGCTCAATGACATCCCATACTGTATGCTTGTATCTTTTCAATCTATCATTCTTAGATACATACTTTACCCTAACTTGAGAGACAACCAATTTTGAGTCTCCTAATACTTTTAACAATTGAATCCCATGTTTTTTTACAACTTCAAGCCCCAATAGCAAGGATTCATATGCAGCAGTATTATTTGTACATTGAAAGGCTAACAAGAAGGAATACTTGAAAGTTATACCTGATGGGGATACAAAGAGAACTCCTGCTCCAGATCCTTCTTTTGAACAAGCACCATCAAAATACATGTGCCACAAATCTTGCTATTGGGATTCCAATTCCATCACAATAGAATCAGTATTCTTCAATTGAGGCAAGATTGGTTGTATTGTAAAATTGTTTAGATCCACATCAATCATACAATTCAGCATACTAGGGTCTACTTTCTCAATCACCCTAGGGGTGCGTGGTTCTCTATAAAATTTAACATGGCTTCTGTTAATAGGGATAGTAGCGCATGACAGATCTAACTAAACATTTCCACCCACTACCTAGAAAACAACATACCATAGTGAGGTTTAGTGTCAATTACAATGACATCCATCTTGTATGTTGCTTCAAGGAAGGCTGCTATTTTTACTTCAACATCTTTCATTGTACCTATCACTGGCACTTCTCTATTATCCATAGCATAACATTTCTCATACACTGTACTCACTGACAATCCTAGTTATTTCATGACACCGTAGGGCATTACATTTACAGTTGCACCAGAGTCTATCATATAGTTTTTGATTAACCGATTATTTACTAATAAAGTAACATAGAAAGGATCTACTTGTGAGGGTTCTTGGGTAATAGTTGTTCCAACATATGCCTCAGCTCCTGATCCTTTTCATCCTTAATTGAACCAGAAAGTGAAGATGTGTTACTGTTAGGTATCTTAGAAAACAAAGATAGAGAAGCTTCTCTATGTTCCTTTATTTTCAATAACTCTATCAATGGGACAATAACCTTCATCTGGGTGAGAGCCTAAGTCATATCAAATGTGGAATTATTAATCAACCCAGTAGTACCTTTGGCTTTTTCTATTTTAGGCTAACTTGCCTTTTTATTTGCAGCAATTCCTTGTATATCACCAGTAGCCTTATCATCCATAGTTTTAGCTGTATCCTTCAATTTGTCATTTTTCTTTTGACTATCTTGGGGCAATGTATCTTTACTTGTTGCTTTCTTCTCAAATATCTCCTTTATAAATATTGAACTGGGTTCACCTTGGTCATTGTCTCTCTCAGTACTCCTCAAATTGTAATTGTGCTTGGCTTTTGCTATGGCAGCTTTAGTGAGACTTTTTACTTCTTCATCACTAGGCCTCCTAAGATGAACTTCTTCATCTTCAATTGTTACCACATTCAAAGTGGGATGCCAATCAAGTGTTAGTTTTCCTTGGTAAGATCTTTTACTATCCAGCACATCACATTCATTAAATTCACTTTGAAAAGACTCATCATCACTTTCTATAATAGTTTCAAACATATTTATATCAGGCTCAACCTCTTATCTGATGGATTCTTCGAGGGCTTGAGCTACAACACATTGATGAGGAGAATGTGGTCCATCACAAGCTATGCACCAAGGAGTATTCTCTATGTTATGAACATTTTTTTCCTTTTAAAGGATCAGGGGTATCTTGGCTCTGAGTAGTTTTTGGCTTCTCATTTTGAGGCTTACCATCCTTCCAAGTAGTGTTGTAAGGCATGTCATGCAACATAGGAGGTCTATCTTGCTAGTTGTAATGAGGTTTATTGTTTTTACTTACCTTGGCAATTAGATCCTTCATGGCAGTCACTAATTTTTCTATTTTGTCTTCTTCTTTACCAACTTTATTAGGTTGTTGTTTTGACTCTTGCCACAACCTACAATCAGTTCTTCTCCCTGGTTTCCCAGATGCTTTTCTATTTCTCTCTACATTGATGGCAATTCTAAATGCATCTCTCAAGCTATGCAGATTTTTATCCCTCAGAATATAGGCCATTTTAGAATCAAAGGCATTGTAATAAGTATTCAGGCACATATTGTCATCTAACCTCATTACTTGATACAGTCTATGCATTGCTTTCTGAAATCTGACATTAAAATCTGTGACAATTTCATTGTTAGACTTTTTGCTATTGTTGAACTCATTGAGCATGAAGCTCACATTTGTCTTGTCACAATACTATTCCTGAAAACAATTTTTAAAATCTTCCCAAGACCCAATGCTATTCACAAGAAGACCTCTATACTAGTCCCTTGCATCATCTACTAAGGACTGTATAAATAATTTCATGATGACATCTTCATTTACAATTTCATAATCATTTATCAGGTCACCAAAATACTTCAAGTGTTCTTCTGCATTGATTGCATTATTCCCAGCAAATTTGTGAAGTCTATCTTTCAATTCAGTAGGAACATGGTTGGGGTATCCTGGGATTCCATCAAAAAAGAGCTGCCTATAAAGCTCTAGGTTAATAGGTCTTCTTTGGAATTGGTTGGTAGCATGGTTATTTCCCATGTTCATTCTGACATTGGGGCTTTGAGTCATAGAGATTTGATTACTTTGGTTAGTAACAAGGGCTTGATTGGTTATGGTAGTGCTAATAGGCAGAGTTAGTTGAATTTTAACCGGAGAGGATGAAGCTTGTTGAGGAGTAGGTTTATTTTGATCTACTCAGGGAAATATGATAGGAGGTGCTTTCAAATAGCTAATCTTTCTTTTAACTTCTTGGTTAGCTGCTTCTAGTTCAACCTTTTCTAACTCCATTTGCAAATCTTCCTTCTCTTTCCTCATCCTTTCCATCTCTCTTTCATGTGCTGATAACATGTGAGAGATCTCCACTATAGTCTTAGATCTAGACCCACCTTCCATGCATTTCTGCTTTGCTTTGTCAACACCATTTCTGACAGGTTGTGGGTCACTAAGAACTTCCCTACTTGGTTGCACTACTGACTTGTATGTTGGTTTGGTCTTGGGAACTAGAATTTCTCTAATCATAGGACCTTCATCCTCACTCTTGGCCTTTTCTTGGGCGAGCAAGTCAAGGTCAGCAATTTGTGTTAGGAGCCTGTCTATCTCCATCAATTTTGCCTTTACTTCTCTCTCCTTATTTGCTTCCTTTTGTGCTCTTAAGGAGATGAAATGATGGAATCTTCTATTTAGGTCCTCTATTTCTTGGGATACTTTATCTTCATCAGGGAAGATTTCTTTAGAGTCTGATATATTGACTTGGTCAATATCAATCAAACTGATGTTTCCATCAATTGTCCTAGGTACAAAATCTCTTACTATGTTCGAACTACTTCTGTCTTTCCCAGAAAAACTAGCTTGGGATATCCCTTGATTTGAAAAATGGACATCTTCTACATTCCCAAATAAGCCAGAATGGAAACCTAAAACATCATGCCTAGATTCAACAGAAGAAGAATTTGAATTTGCATAGATGAGTCTCTCAGATTTCTTACTCATATTAGTGCATTTTTGCACCCAAGTAACATTAAATGGCTCATGTACCACCAATATTTTCTGACCTCTGCGTGACTGTTCAAGTAGTCCCTCCTGCAATGTCTCACAAGGATGCTTCTTCATGAAAGACCTGGTATTCTTTCCTCCCCACATTACGCTTGTTTTCTTAAAGAGTTTAACTTATTTCAAAAGGACTAGTTATGATTGTCAGAGTCGCCACCCACAAAGACTGTGGGAAATATTAAAACAATCTTTGAACAAAATATTTGCCAATTTTAAAACCAAAATCACGAAGATTTTTTTTAGAGAGAGAGAGGAACAACACAAATCAATGGTCAGGCATATTTTTTCAACAAAGATATCCAAAAAATGTTTTGAGCTACTCCAAGCACCAATCTACAACATAGATACACACTATGACTCATCCCCAGCAGAGTCGCCACTTTTGTCGTTCTCAAATTTTGATTCCCCTCTTATCCCTTATAAAAAATATAATAACTCTATCTGCAAATGAAGAGATCAAGGAAAAAAGAACCTTAGAGCAACATATGACAAGGTTTCAAGAACCTTCTACACTTTGAACTTATCCAAAGTTCAGGTAGGTATACCTTCTGTGAATAATTTCACACTTTTAAATGAGATCCATAGTAAACCAGTGTCAAAAAACAAATGGATCTTATCGCCTCAACATAAACTGAAATAATGAAGGAAAACTTATGCTCATTTTTAGTATTGACCCTCAAGAGATATAGAAAGAAAACTACAACTGATACCAGTGCCTTATCCATGATACAGAGTCATCTAAATCAAGCAAGGATTTCACAATTAAATATCCCCATACATCTCATCACTTCGGCTTCTACTAACCCCATATATTCCTAACATATAAACTAGTTCTTTCTTGTCAAACTAAATAGTGTCTATCAGTTTCAAAGCTTCAAAAAAAATAACCTACTAACAAAGATATTTCTTGCATATTTAATTCCCCTCCTAAAGAGGAAAGCTAAGAAACATATCTATAAAGACTGCATTACAATCCATGTTCAATTAAATAACCCTAGATTACCCAAATGAAACCAGTAAATTATTGAAAGCACACCAGAAGACAACACGAATTCTAGGCTCAAAAATTTATGGTTTGTATATTGATATTCATTTTTGAAAAGTCTTACAAAACTCAGAATATTCTCTGTAAAAACTAGAAAAACATAGATATATTTCTGCAGAGTTTGTTTACAAATTCTTGTGATCCCTTTCTAACTAGTCCTGGTATCCATTTATAATAGTATGGATGCATACAAGCTTGGAACCTTTTCAAAAAAATTTGTTACAACAATCTTCTTGTTTCAACAAGAAGTTACAAATCTCTTCATTTTCTAATGCCCCCCTTTCATCGGTTGTCACTCTGCAACTTCTTCTTAAACCTCTGCATCCGACACCACATACTTTCTTGTCCACTCTTGGTACACGTCATCAACGGGACATGAGAAGTTAATAACTTTCCCTCTTATCTTGGCCAATCTCTTCCAAGAGTTTCTCATTTTATTTACCTCTGAGTTTAGAAAGCCATAGTGTGATTTTATTTTCTCTATCTCCTCAATTTTTCTGACAAATAGGGAATTATAATATGTGCTAATGATTCCCTTTATCCTTAATGATAGGTTGGCCCCTAATTCATTAAGCCATACTTGTTTCTCCTTCAATTGAGCTGGACTGGAAAAAGCCCCAGGGAATAATTCAAATTCATGTTCAGTGTATTCCTTTTTATACAAATTGATCTTCCTCTCTGCATTATCTATTCATTCTGCTAGCTTTGTCAGATCCTTTGTCATGTTACAGGTGGACTTAATAGTGTGGTTAGCCCCTGCCTCACCATAAGATACACATATAAGTCCTAAGTTCGCCTCTCTAGGCATCCACTTGTCCAAAATGGGCATTAGAGTAGCCCTGTCTCCATTGAGCTCATTCCACATATCCAAAAATTTACTCATGTTGTTAAACATTAATGGGGATCCTATGGTGTTAGGAAAACTCAAAATTGTGGGCCTCAATATCTCTTCATACTTATTTGCAAACAGGGTTTGAGCATGTTTTAGCTTTTCCAACTCCTGTTGAGTGATCTCAACTTCTTGGAAACCAGAAGGTGCGGGAGAAGGTGGGAATTCAATGATAGGGCTAGTAGATGGAGGTTTTGTAGGAGAAGAAGCAATCATTAAGATTGAGGACTCACCTTGATGGTATTGTCCTACCAATTGGCTTTTCAATTTAGTAATAATGCTATCTCAGCTCACTACCTCTCCTTTGGCATCGTTGTAAGCTTTTAAGACTATCTCTAACTTAGCTTGGAGATTTGCCCTTTCCTTTGCTTCTTTCTCTGCCACCGCAACACTGAATTTTGTATTTTCCAAGACTGTATTAGTAGCCTCCACCACTTCAATATTTTTTACCCTCTTTACTATCATACCTCCAAGATAGCTGGACTCTGGGGTATCCTTTCTCTTTTTATTTTTATCCCTTTTCAAAGACCACATGATGAGGGCAACATCATCCTTGCTGAAGGTTACTACTTCCATAGGCTTGGTTTCTTTCCTAACTTCCTCTAAAGCCAATGCATCTGCTATATCCCATTCAGGGAGGATGAGAACACCAGACTTTGCTACCATTTCCCTTCCTTTCTCAGGAGTGATGGTCTTAAATTCAGTGACCATTTCTTGTTTTATTTCTTCCTCCACCATAGTTGCATCCTTGTGGAGCTTCTCATTCTTCCTCTTCTCACATCTGGCATTGAACTTATCAATATTCTGCTTCCACACAAATTGCATGAAAGCTCCTGATGTAACAAAGTTGCTATCAGCTAAGAATTCTTCACTAGCTTGTTTAATAGTAGGATCCAGTTCTTGTCCTTTGAACTCATTGGTGGTTATGTTCATCTTAGCATCTTCTGGCTCCTTGGGAATTCCATCTTCTATTTCATCATATGTATAGGTGATCTCCATGAGACTCCCTAACTATAACAATTGTTCAACTACTGCCTGCTCATCTCCTATATGAATGGGGGATTGAGATGGGGAATACATGTTGGAATATACACACTCCAATGAGACATTGTATGTGATTGAAGGTTTTGTCATTGATGGAAACCTTGCAATCCTATGGCACCGACAAGACATTATACCAGCAAAGCATTACACAGGCAACCTTGCAATCTTATGGCACCGGCAAGACATCATACCGACGAAGCATTACACCATCAAGATAGTGCACTCGCATCAACAAATCACTCTACACCAGCAACAACATAGAAGAAAACATGTATACCGGCACAAAGGCAGACATGATTTTTGTTATGTAATTTTTTGTTTATTATTGTAAGCCGACTTGGAAAATTGTAAAATGACTCTTATATATAAAGGAGATCATTGTAGACATTTGTAGAAGTGATGGCAGGAAGCATAAAAGAAAATATTAGGCAGACCTAATGTGCGAAATATGGGTCAAGGGTATATGTAAAGAACATAGCAGGAACCGGTACTGAATCTAGCATTGAAGATGCTATTGTAAAGCAGTATAAGTCATTGGATTAGTATAATCCTTATTGTAAGTCAGTGTGACTTCCCATTGAGCAGTGAGCTCTGGGCAGTTGGCCTTCCTGCATGTGTAGGACCCTATTGTAAGTAATATTCTCTTATTGGCCAGTGAGTGAATATTGTGGGTTGCAAATCCCACTGAGGTTTCTCCCACATCAGGTTTCCTCGTTAAACATCTTGTGTTATGGTGTACCTTTCATGTGGATATTCTTGATTCTGTTTATTGCATTATTTCTTGCATATTAATACACTATTATATTATGTTCTGCATGTTTTAACTTAAGAAATTCTTATCACTGGTTAGATACTGATTCACCCCCACTCTCAGTATCTATGGGACCCCTGACAATTGGTATCAGAGCTTGGTCCTCTATTTTCAGAAGCGTAACAACTTGAGGAAGATCTTGACACTGGTAAAGATGAAAAATCTGATGAAGCAACTTGAAGGAGCTCTTATAGACTATGATGCAAAGAAATTGAAAAATATCAAATTAGAAGATGATTTAAGAGCTGCTCAAGATATCATTCAGGAACTTCAAGAAAATTTTACTATTCCAAGAAATAAGAGAAGAGAACTTTGTGAAAAATTGCAAAATGAGAATGATGAAAAGGAATCACTTAATGTTATGTTAAGCAAGTTGAAACAAGAGATCATGACAACAAAAAATGAAATGCAGGATATGACTATGAGATTTTGCAAAGAGATTGAAGATAGGAAGAAGAATGAAGAAGAATTGACCAGAAGACTAAGTGATGCAGCAAATGAGAACACAAGGCTTAGCTATGAAAATGACACGTTGAAGACAGATTTGATGCATACTCAGAATGACTCAAATGAACTGATGAGACAAAAAGAAATCTTGGAAAGAGAACTGGAAACTGCAAATGAACACAAAGAAAAATTCAAGAAAAGCTTAGAGGAACTTGGTACCTTGCTGAAGAATCAAAAACCTAAAGGTGACACTTCTGGAATTGGCTTTGGAGTTGGTGAAAGCTTCGGTACTGCGAATACTCAGGATCACAGCAAATCAGTAAGACAACCTAATGCTTATAAATTTAATGGAAAATGCTGTAACTGTAATAAGTATAGTCATAGAGAAAATGAATTTAGATCTAGGAATTATTAGAACATCAACACACCCACCGATCAATGTTCAAAATGCAACAAAGTTGGTCACAACTCTAAAAACTGCAGAATGAATGTGAGATGTTATGTCTGTGGAAGATTTGGACATTTATCAAATCAATGCAAAACACAAACTGGCATAGGTTATGGGAAAGCTATTCAGAAGAATAATGTATCTTGTTATGCATGTAACAAGACTGGGCATATTGCTAAATTTTGTAGAAGTAAAGGAACATCGATAGACAACAAAAGTGCTAGCTTGAAAAGTAAAGAAAAAGTTGAAGAGGTTAAGCAAGAATTCTCAAAACAATGGATTAGAAAAGCTGATCTAAATATTGGGAATACTTCTCCACCGGTAGAACCAACCAATGTTTCACCGATAGGACAAAGTGATGCTTCACCAGTAGGACAGAGCAGTGCTCCACTGACAAGAAGTTCTTCATCTAATTGAAGAAAATTTCCTTGAGGGTTTAGCAATCAAATGACACATGTGGTAATTATTCCCTCGGTTAGAGATAAGAAGTTGAAAATTACTTATTACCGGTAGACAATGTTAAGTAATTACTTAACCGACATGCAATTAATGTGGTAGATGGTGAAAAGACATTATAAAAATAAGGTTTTGGCTCCATTTCATTTCACTGTGATCTCAAATTTTTAGAGAGCACGAAGATTCCGAGCTAAGGCATTTCAAGCAAGAAGCAAGCACACTCCAAGCAATCATCCACCCAAGGCAGTAAAAGGTATTTAATCATGGTATCCACCTCTGCAATTGAATACATAGCAAACCCTATTGTTGTTGAAGTAATTAAAAGACCTAGGCCCATATTTTAGTTAGTTCCTGAGATAGCAAAAAAGGATGATACCTTAGGTGCTTTTCCTCAAATCCCTAAAGGAGTTGTATATGCTAAAGACCCTAGAATGTACATCCACTGTAACATTGAAGAGTTGGGAGATGAGGAAATAAAAACCATGTATAAAACTGTGATATGTGATGATACCGACAATATTAAAGATGAGCACAAGATTATTGAAACCCTAGGATTCATAGAAATCCTTAGCATTCCTGAATTTCCTAAGGATGTGATTAGGATAGTTTTAAGCAGAGTTCATGGAGAATTTTTTTGGTTAGATGCAATCCATAAGATCACCAAGGAAGCTATGAAAGCTGTCACAAGGTTACTGACCACCAGTAAGAGACCAGATAAAACCAAAAAGGTTCCAAATGACCTAGTTACAAAACTAACTGGTGTAACATTTGACAAAACATATTTAAGGGTTAATGATGTAAAAGATATCAATGTGAGATTCATAAGTATGATATTAGGTTATAAGGCCACTCATGCTAATAGACTTAACTCAGTTTCAAGTTTATGCATTAAGAGTGCTTATGATATGGTAATAGATAATGCAAAAATTGACATCTGTGAATGGTTAAAGGATGAACTAATTGACAACCTTGGAAAAATCAAGAATGACAAGAAAGGAACTTTCAGATTTGGAAATTTGTTAGTATGCCTGATGCTGCACATAACAAAACAGGTTCTCGGTATAGGTTATAAAGAACTTGGATATGACATACCAATAGGAAAACAATTGACTAAACTGTTCAATAACATGGGTGAGAACAAGGAGAACAATATTCATGACTTTTCCAAGCATTGAAGACCAAAATGAAGCAAAGAATAAGGTTATCTCAGAAAATAGTAGACAAATACAAAGATGATATATTCTTTGTTATTAAGAAAGATGAAATCTGGATGGAAGCGGTCATCCCAAGGACAATTTGGGTAACCGAGATGGGCTATGAAACAGATGACCACATAGTTGAAACATATGCTAAAGCACTTCTGGAAGCCCCCAATGAACCTAAGGAAGAAGTATTTGGTAGTGTTGAGACCATAGAAAGCCAAATACAATCAAAGAAAAGAGTAAAGAAGGTTGAGGCATTTGTGAGGAAAGGGTCCAGACAAGCAAAAGCCATTAAGGAAGATGTATTGAAGAAAACTGGCATAACAAAGGATTATTTAAAGAGTTGTTAGAAAAAGTGATCCCTCACTGACAACCACTCCTTCACCTAGAAGAACAAGGCAAAAGCAACAAGCAGTAAGATCTCCAGTTAGAAAGGCCACACCAAAGAAAAAGCTGACACCTAAGAAAAAGAAAAGGACAAACAGGGACTTGGCCTCTCTTGATATACTGCTAAATGAAATCACAGAGGAAGGAAAGCTGAAAAACATAGAGAAAATTTATGACACTCTAACTGCTGATGAGAAAGAGCAAGTTGAGAACAGTGTTATACTGCATATGGACATGTACAATAAATTTTTGATGGAAGTAGCAAATGAAATTCCTAATGATTTATTCAAAAGACGTGAGGCCAAAAGGCAAGCAGTGATAGAATTAGATAAGAAAATAAAAATTGAGAAGCTAGTTGCTGTATATCCAGTGAACTCTCCAAAGGAAATTGATGATTTGATTGCTCAAGCAAACCGGTTAGTATTCTCTACTACACACTGGCATATTTCACTAATGGTAGGTAGAGTAAATGAAGTGACAAAGGAAACAGAAGATGGATGGGATATATTCCTGGTTGAGAAAGAAAAACAAGAAGAGTACAGGAATCCTAAACCTATAAAGGTATACCAGAAAGATAGAGACAAGGGGAAAGGCAAAGTGGGTGAACCACCAAGCATCAAAGTTAAAGACAACCTACCCCCACTAGTGAAAATAACAACTACTGAAGATCAACCGGTAGCAGAAAGTATGGATGTAGAGGATAACAATCCTAATTCTGAAGTCCTATATACTGTAAATGTTGATACTTAGAAGATCAACATAATAGTAGATAAAGATACAACTAATAAGTTAGATATGGCAAATGAGCCTCCGGTAGCAGGGGAAACAGAGAAACTGGCAGAAGATATAGAGAAAAAGCTAGAAACTAAGGCACAGACAGAGACAACACAACATACAGAGAAACCAATTGAGCTAAAGGTTCTGGAATAGGTACACAAGGTAACAGTGCCACTGGTAACTAGTGAAGTAGGAAAACCACTGCTAAAAGAAATGCAGACACAAACTGACGTACCAGAGATTAATACAAGCATGGTTACTTCCACCGGTACTCAAATTGTTGGATCATCATCAACATTCAAATCAACAAATGTGATTGAGGTATTACTTGATTCTATTAAGAAAATAACTGACTACAACTCACAGGCTTATAAAGCAATTGATGATTCCATACCAATTTTGAAGGTAATAGCTCCCAACTGTAATATAGATAATAAAGATTCTTTAGGACAATTGGATACATTGTGTAAATATATTTATGAAAACATTGAGAAAATAAAGGAAGAATCAGTAAAGGATAAGGTAGAAATTAAGAAACATAAATTCTTTGATGAGGAAATAAAGAAGTGTAATAGAGATTTTGACACACTTCTACCAGAACTATGTAGTTTGTTGAAAGAATACAAAAATCTATATAAAGATACATGTAAAACAAACTTTATGACTATAGATATTGACAACAAAATAAGCAAGGCACAAGATGAGATATATAAGCTTGCAGACAATTTTGTCAACTCACCTGATTCACTATCAGTTTTTGAAGAGAAGATAGCAAATTTTGAGGAAGAACTACTCAAATTAGAAAAGGAAAAAGAAAGAATAATAAACAAGGCAAAAAATTTGAGATCTAAACTGAGTCCAAGATTGGACTATTTAGCATCTTTGTGGAAATAAATTTATGAGGCATTAACATAGGGAAGTAAAACACCGGTAGAGCATTTGCAGCATCTCACCAGTACAATGAAGAGAACTGAGACAACAATAAAGGACATTAAGAAGTTTATGGATAGTATAAACTTAATTTTGGGAGATCCTTTTTAGATAATAACTACCCAGCTACAAGGTTGAGGATATGGATAGAGGAACCTACAAACTCTACTGACATCTTGACAACCTTTGTCATTGATGCCAAAGGGGGAGTAGTGGGATGAGAAAATTTCAAACACAAGAATCATATGCTCAAGAGGAGCTCTCACATTTTTGGTAACATTTTTGGATTACACATTTTGGGATACTTTTTGAAATTTCTCATGAGTGTTGCCATCAATGCCAAAGGGGGACATTGTTGGCATATGCACACTCCAATGAGACATTGTATGTGGTTGAAGGTTTTGTCATCAATGGAAACCTTGCAATCCTATGGCACTGGCAAGATATTATACCAGCAAAGCATTACACAGGCAACCTTGCAAATCCTATGGCACCAGCAAGACATCATACTGGCAAAGCATTACACTGACAAGATAGTGCACTGGCATCAGCAGATCACTATACACTGACACCGACATAGAACAAAACATGTATACCAGCAAAGAGGCCAACATGATTTTTGTTATGTAATATTTTGTTTATTATTGTAAGCCAACTTGGCAAATTGTAAAATGACTCTTATATATAAAGGAGATCATTGTAGACATTTGTAGAAGTGATGGTAGGATGCATAAAAGAAAATACTAGGTAGACCTAATGTGTGAAATATAGGTCAAGGGTATATGTAAAGAATAGAGTAGGAACCGGTACTAAATCTAGCATTGAAGATGCTATTGTAAAGCAGTACAAGTCATTGGATTCGTATAATCCTTATTGTAAATCAGTGTGACTTCCCATTGAGCAGTGAGCTCTAGGCAGTTGGCCTTCTTGCATGTGCAGGCCCCTATTGTAAGTAATATTTTCTTATTGGCCAGTGAGTGAATATTGTGGGTCACAAATCCTACCGAGGTTTTTCCCACACCAGGTTTCCTCATTAAACATCTTGTGTTATGGTGTACCTTTCATGTGGATATTCTTGATTCTGTTTATTGCATTATTTCTTGCATACTGGTACATTGTTATATTATGTTCTGCATGTTTTAACTTAAGAAATTCTTATCACAGATTAGATACTGATTCACCCCCCCCTCTCACTATCTGTGGGACCCCTAACAATACAGGGGCTCATTAGTTTGCACTTCCTTTCCCACCGTTTGTCTTTTTGGGAAATCCTGAATGTCAATGATATCTTTTATTTTCCTCTTCCCTCTTGAAGTAGAAGGCTCCTCTATTGTTGGCACCAACACACTATACTTGGATTTTCTATGTAGTATATAATCACCAGGAGGGATTGCTTTAGCAGATGCAGACCTAGCTAGAACTAGTCTTGCCTTGTTAGTGTCTTTTTTAATCACTGCTTCCCTCTTCTCCTTTAGTGTTTGCATTACATCCTCAAAGAAAAGAATTAGGAATTTTGCCTTCTCCTCAAAGGGGTGAAAACTGGATAAAGGGTCATAGACGATGTTGACTCGGTGTACAAAATCAAGAGCCTTCTTGTAGCCCACCCATTTCTCCTTCCTCAACTCCTGCTCATCCAAATCAAACTCATTTCTGATGAGGTCTTTAGGGAATTGGAAATGGTGAGGTCTGCCTTTGCATAGTACCCTTTTCCTAAACATACCATTAAAGAAATCCTCAGGGTCAAAAATCCTTGACACTACAATGGATAGCTGATATGGTTGAAAGAACTCCTCAAAGCACTTCCACCCACCTTTAGTAATTACAAATTGATGTGCTACTGTTACTCTTGGGAAAATGGTCTCTTTTCCTCTATTGGATAGCTCTACCTCTTGTACACCTCCAATCTACTTGAGGACCTCTGTAATTCCTATTTTCAGTGGGACTTGATAAGGTAACAAAAGTGGAGTGCCTCTAAAACCATACACTCTAGAAACTATGGAAACAGGGTACAAGTATATGTCACCCCAATTGTGGACAATTTTGATTTCTTCACTGAACTCCTTACGCCTAAGAAAATCCAAAAGAGCTTTACGGATCCTTGGATTCTCTAAGCATAAAAGAATTCTGATTTTGGATGCAAAGAACTTATCAAACTTTAAGTAGCTAGCATCCTCCCTGTCCCATGACAACACTATGCTCCATAATTGAACTGGCATTTCACCCCATCCTTTTCTTTCACTAAATCCATTTTCTTGGCAAAGTAGTCACCATCCTTGAATAGGAAAAGATGCATGAGAACGGAGTACCATCCAAAAGGCCTATCCACCTTACCATTCTTTATCCCTATCAAGCCTTCATGGATTGCATCAGTGATATAGGGGGCATAGTCAAATGTTACTTCTAGAGAGGGATTTAAAACTTTTGTTATCATTAACATGTAATGGGTTGGCATGTTCACTTTAGAATCCTCTCCAAAAGTCTGGCAGAGTGACTAGTATAATCCTTTGGCTCTAAGAGTGAACCAATTTAGGGAGAAAGGCTCCATGGTATTAGGTCCTACAACAGTCAATCCCCATATTTTGACAAAAAATTCTTTAAGAGGCCCATTTCTAAGATGATTCCTCTATGCACTGTAGACTTGAGCTAATGATTCAAAATTAATGGGCTCCAAATAATTGGACACCTCACTGAGCCCCAATGCATTTTTGAATTCATCATCATTGACTTCAATGAGGGTTTTTCTATTTACATCCCTAACACTTTTGGTGAGAGGGTCATAGTTGTGTGCAATATGAGTTAGGAGATCCACATCCATAAAAACTCCAGGGACCACCAATTTACCTACATCTAACTCCCAAATACTGTTCATTGGGGAAGGGGAGTGTCTCATACCAAAACCAACCTTGAATAGACCTAAACTAGAAAACCCTACCTATGGATCTCTTAGCCAATTGCCCTTGTCATACAATCCTTCTATTCTCAGACGAGGAGCCTTGGGCACTAATTCCTTAACTTTAGCTGCTACATTTGTGGACATAGATAATTGCTCCAGGAAGTCATCACAAATTGCTCTCTCCTGGTAATTAATCTTCCCTATGAAATCCCTTCTAGGTGCCATCTTAATGATATGCAAGTATTTCATTTACTAATCAAAGCAATTCTTTAATAGAACAAAACCACAGTTCATCAATTTTTGAAGTAACTGTTAAGAAAAACACAAGAAAACCTGTTTTTGGCCTCGAGAACTCTACTTTGCAAGAGGTTTTCTACAATAACTCTTCGAAATGATATCTAAATTCAATTGATGTGAGCATATATACGGCAATCAGGCTCTTAACTACAACATTAACACCACATGCTTTGGCCATCACCTCAAAATTGAATTCACAAATGAATTCAAAAAATTTGCTCCAACGGACCATAGAATGTCTGAGTGTTTCTATCACTTTGTTGTTTCACCATTTTGCAAAGCCTAAAATCTACGCATCTTCATCAAGCATTGTCACGCCAATAGTCAGATCAAGCAAAACTTGCACAACCTTTACTTTGTTGACCATTCTTCATTTGGTGACAAGCTCAGATCTCTTTTGCTATTTTGCAAAAGCTAAACATCATGCACATTCATCCAACGAAACCGCGTGAGCCATCCGATCAAAAAGAACTTGATCGGTATTTATCCTTTCCTATGACTAACGGTTTACCCCACTAACTGCGCACCAAGCGTTTAAGGCTAACAGTTTTCAGTGTTTCACAAACGGTAATTACCCTGCATCTTCAGCCTATGAAATGGCGCCCACCATCAGATCCTCCTTGAGATACCCGCCTTTTAACAAACCTAACCCAACATAGGTGGGCCCTTTGACTCAGCACTATCCTACCTAGAAATCGACCAGTATAGGAAAACCGACATGTCAATCACCTATTTGCCGAAAAAATTCCACGCGATCCACTTCAGGACTGCCATGTGCATCTAACAAGTCACCTTTTCATCCACAGTATAATCCATCTGTTTTGCCATGACACCGACCAAGTGGCTGCCATGTCACTTCGCTATTTTGTGAAGGTTAACTCTCGGTCACCTTAGGGCTATGAAATAGGGTCGACTGTCCGATCAAAAAGAACTTGATCAGCCTTTACCTTCAATCTTTACTACCGCATGGATCAAGTTTCCTTTTTGCCATTTCACAAAGCCTAAAACCCGTGCACCTTTGTCTTGTGAAATAGCGTGAGCTGTCCGATCAAAAAGAACTTGATCGGTCTTTACCTTAGTTAAAACCAGGATGTCGGACCCAGTTCTGCCTTTCGCCATTTCGCGAACAGTAACTCACAGGCATCTTTGAATTGTGAATTCACATGCGCTATTAGATTAAAAAGAACCTTCGCGATGGTTAAGGAGCTTGATTAAAAATTAAGAACTTTAGGAAAGGCTTAGAGAAAATAAAGCCCTGCTAGACCCGCCTAGGGAGAAATACAAAATGGGGGGGATATTTTCATGGTCAAGCGACCCTTCCGCTTAAGTGGTAAAAGTAACACATGAATAGAACATAAGGGTTTTTCAAAAACATGAGGGGTTAGAAACAAAAACCTTAAACCCTCTTCTAGACAAGCAACACAAAAGCAGCAAGGCCACAATCAGACTCAATTTTTTTAGACTTTTAGCCAATTATGGAACAATAATACCCATTTTTTAAACAGTGATAATAGGGCATAAGATGGGCACTCAAGGCCATACATTAAAATCAAATGAAGCATGAGAATAAGATCAAAACACCACAACATAAATTACATCCAAATTGCAAATGACAACCAAAAGAACATGGTTATAGCTAATCTAGCTCTTGAAACACCATGATTTCCGCATAACATGAGGGTAAGTTGAAAATTATAGATCTCGGCTATGCTCGGAAGAAGTAACTGGGTTATTTATTTTTCGGCTGTGTGTAACATGAAAGTTAGTCATCCATTTTTTGAGCTAGATTAGCTACATCCAAAACACATAGCCAGATCCACTTCAAGGAGCAATAATGTAGTAGAGTTAGCTGGAGGGGCATTACAGGAGGATAGATTTATAGATGGTCCATTTTAATGTGAATAGTTAAGATGATTTTGAACGACTTGTTTAAAGATGGTTATTTTTTCATTAACGTCTGGTTGAAAGTTATTAAAATGTTCGACTGATAATAGCCTCGAGAGAACATGGATGACGAATGAGATGTAATTAAACTCCAAATGGACCATGAGGGCAGAGAGCAACACGAAAGCTACAATTATATATGAGTCTTTCTCTCCAACAAGAGCAACCAGAAATGTTCTGACTTTCGAATTAACAAAAGCCTTTAAATATTATAAGAGTGGCATGAGAAGGGTAATCAGGCAAAGCAATAGAAATTTTGCAAGACAGAATAAAGATAAATCTGTACAACTTTGCTATCTTGATTCACAAAAAAATATTTCCTTTCCTTGCATTTATTTCTATTTCAATTTTGGTTTCTATGGCGATATGTTGAAATAACATATTTCTGATCTGCCTTTGTTTTTTCTCTTGTATTTTGATACCTGGTTGTCATTGTGCTTTAAGTTAGGAGAGAGAATAGAAATAGATCTGGATCACTACAATGGTACGGGTATGTGCGATACTTATGCTTTCCCTCTTCCCTCCGTTGCTCAATATTGTAGATGCCCATACATATTTTATCTTCAACCAATTCAATGCGTCGTCCCTCGAATTGTTTGCGAATGCCTCAGTGAAGTCTAATGTCATCTCCTTTAATGGTCAATTCCAATACAGTATCGGTCGTGCTTTTTATCGACATCCCATACGTATGAAAGATCGTGGTTCTCTGAATTCTATCTCGTCTTTCAGCACAAGTTTTGTGTTTAGCATTTTTCCTTCTTCAACTTCACACAACACTTCTGATATGGTGTATTTAATGACGCCCCACAAGTCCCTTGAGGGATTTTCATCCAATCAGTACCTTGGCTTGATTAGAAACTTATAAAGTATGGGAAAGGCCTCTAATCATCTATTTGACGTCGAGTTCTCAACTTTAAAGAACTTCGAATTTTACGACATCAACGACAATCACGTTAGTGTGGATCTCAACGATCTGAGGTCTGTAAAATCTATTCCTTACGGATTCTGGACCGGTAACAATCAGTTCCAAGGTTAGAATCACAAGAGTGGACATAATATTCAGGCTTGGATTGATTATGACCATCTTCAAAACGAGCTCAAGGTCACCATTGCAGAAGCTGGTTCTCAACGCCAAGAAACGCCACTAATATTTATGAAAAATACGTCTCTGCCTAAAATTGTAGAAGAATAAATGCATGTTGGTTTCTCAGCAGCTACGGGAGTCAATTTTGAAGAGAATTACATCCTCTACTGGAGCTTCAATACAAACAAAACTGTCACTTTTCTGAACACATCTGATTTTGCATCCTTCATACCTAGAGATATCAAGAACCCAAACGCCAGACTGACTACCGGTAATACGACAACTTGCGTTGTCCTCCTCCTTGTGGTGGTGGCAGCATCACTTGTTCGGTTGAAGAGAAAGCAATATAGAAATCTTATTGAAGAATGGCAGATGGAGTATTGGCCTCACAAGTTTCAATATAAGGACCTACATATTGCAACAAAGGGCTTCGGAGAGACGCAACTTTTGGGATGCGGAGGCTTTAGCCAGGTTTACAAAGAAGTCCTTCCCTCAAACGGCCTCCAGGTGGCAGTGAAACGTATTCTGAGAGAAACATATGATGGGGTTAAGGACTTCATAGCTGAGATCTCTAGTCTTGGTCACCTTTAACATCGAAATCTTGTCTAGATTAGAGGCTTCCTTAGGCGACAAAACTAGTTATTCATAGTTTATGACTACATGCCAAATGGGAGCCTGGACAAAATGATATTTGGAAACCTAAAGAAGGTGTTTAAATGGGGTCAGAGGTATAGAGTCCTCAGGGATGTTGCTGCGGGGTTGCTATATCTTCACGAAGAATGGGAGCAATGCGTAGTGCACAGAAACATCAAGTCCAACAATATTTTGTTGGACTTGGAGTTTTACAAAAAGTTAGGGGACTTTGGGCTTGTCTGTCTCTATGAGAACTACTTGCATTGTGGGAAGGCTGGGATACATCGCACTAGAGCTCATACACACAGGAAAGGTGAACCCCACCACAGATGTGTTCATCTCTGGTATTTTGATGTTGGAGGTTGCTTGCGGAAGGAGACCTGTAGATCCCTCTCTCCAACCTGCTTATGTAGTTCTGGTAGACTGGGTGAGAGAACTTGATGACAATGGCAGTCTGAAGGATGCAGTAGACCCGAATCTTGGTGGGCAATACGTTGAAGCTGAGATGGAGAGAGTGCTCAAATTGGGGCTACTATGTTCTAATCCTCAGCCAGATAGTAGGCCTGGAACGAGACAAGTTCTGCAAACATTTGAAGAAGAAGCTCCAATAGCTGATTTTGAGGCTTCGTTTCATTTGGAGATGAGTAATACTTGGAGATCTCCTAAATGTTACAGTTGTAGCACAGACGCTTCTATTTCGATTTCTCTAGAGGGACGATAAACTCTGAGCAAAAGGTCAAACTGATTCTCTGACGATGCTAGTGTGTAGATGATAGATCTTTGTATAGTTCTCTTTTGCTGCTGTAACCTTCTTCTTAGCATCTGCATACTCCTTTCGTTAGGAAGTCATTTTGGCATTTTGACTTATAGATGCAGGTATTTGTATGGTTTTGTATATCTTTTAATGGCACCATTTAGTGAGTTGGAAATTGTTGCCCTGATTGCTAATAATAAGTTTATTTTCATATTCCAAGTTGACACTTATGCCTCGTTATTTATAACTAACTAAAAAAATTGTATACAAATTTCACTCAATATATAAATCAATTTTGATTCTAAAAATTATTTTGAAACATTCATATTTATTATTATAGATTGTAAAAATTTGATTTTTTTTTTATATATATGAATGATTTTGAGTTATATATTTTATCCTAAGTTCATAAAATTTCTATAATTCATGATGATTTGAAGATTTTTTATTTTTCAATAAATTGTTCAAATAATCTAGAGATCTATAAATGTTCATTAAAATTCAGTTATGCATTGATAGGGAGTGTTATAATAAGTCAAACTGAATTAATTAGAAGGATGGAATTGCTGCTTTGTTCAAGAACAAGGAAGATTGTAAGTTGATGCTACTGCAACTAGGAAAAAGCTGACAAGAGTTGAGCTGCTGCCATAAAAAGGAATGTGAAGGAATGTGTTAGAATATGCTCTAGACACATATGAAATAAATAAAGAGTTGTGGGAAGAAAACAAAGGAGTAGCTGAAGGGCTTGATGGAAATCATAGTAATAAAATGCAAATAGTGAAACATGTATGTTCAAACATAAAGACAACAACTTGGCTATAAGTATGTTCAATCTATACAAATATCATTTACTTCAAATAACATCAAATTACATGTAACTATCAAATTCTCCTCCAAATGTTAAAATCCTTTGTAGATGTAATTATTATGTCTCCTCCAAGTGGTAAAATCCTTTGTCGTATTAAACCTAATATCATTTTATTTTCAAACAATAAAATTTAATCTTTATGGCTTCGGCATTATTTAACCTTCATTTGCAAAATATATAACTGAGACGCATTGATTCATATAATTGAGAATCTTTTGTCTACATATTTCATCCTTTATTCGAATCCCCATACACTAAAACTCATTATCTACATCTGTCCTTAACCTTGTTTGCCATTCACATATTTTGTTCCTTTCCCTCATTGTTATAGATTTAGGATGGCGTATCTTACTGTAATTCTTAAATAATATTCAAGAAATTGAGATCATAATGTGCTTTATAGGTTTTATTTCCAATAAATTTTTTTTATATTATAAATTGAGAGACCAAAAAAGATTTTTATACAGATGAGTTTAGGGGAGGCAGGGCCTCAACAGTGAAACCAAAAAGAACTAGACGAGTGTCATATACAATGCACTAAAAGAAAGCTTCAAAATAAAGTTGTGCTTGCTGCCATAAGAAACTAGAGGAGGGTTTCATCCTAGTCTTCTAGCCATGTGGTCCACCCCTGTGGTCCTTCCATCCAAACCACCTTCTTCCTTTCCATGATTTGTATGCACATGTCAACCTTGTTGACGGGGGGAGCTCTAGTATCTTGGAGTTCTTTAATCAGTTTCTTAACTGCACTCTCAAAGGTAGTTTGATTTTTTGCGATCCTTGCCCATTCATAACCATCTTGCATCTCATATATAAACATGGTGGCTCGGCCTTCTTTGAGGAACCGTAAGAGTTTGTTTCGTTCAACATTCCTCAGGAAGCAAACCTTTACAACAATTTTATAATGTGTTATTTTAAAAAAAAAACCAGTAAGTTCCCTAGCATTACCTTGGAACTTCTCCTCATTTCTGAGTTTCCAAATAAACCAAAGGATAAAAGAAGACAAAATTTGCCAAATTATTAAGTTAACATCCTTTTTAAGATTATGGATGAAACCAGTAACTATATCATAAGTAAAGACATGCTCAGTAATGGATATTCCAAACATTAACCAGATCTCCCTAGCAAAAGGGCAGTTAAGGAAGATGTGCCGAGTAGATTCAGGTTAATTGCATATAGAACAGAGATCATATACAGCTAGATTATTCCTAATAGGCAATCTATCCAGTAAGAGTTGCCATCTGAAACACTTGATCTTAGTGGGGATAAGAGATTTCCAAAGGTTCTCAAAGGTTTAATACCAAGCGGTAGGGCTATGGTGGACATTCCATACGGTGTTGACATGGTCAATCACAAGGTGTCTTGGTTAAGCAGGTTGTAGATAACTTTGGATTTAATTTTTGGGAGGGGGGAACCATCCTTCCAAAGGAATGAGAGGTACCTGTGGGTGTCAACATGAGTGTTCTTAGGGAGATTTAGGGTGTTACATGTATTCCTAATCATATTGTAGGTTCGCTTATGTGAAGCAGGGAGATTAAATTTACTACTAAGTTCCTCCCAGGTGATTAGGTTGTCATTTTCTAGGATATCCATAAGATACTTGATCCCCTTGTTATACCAGAATCTAGCAGAACAACCTTGGGTTAAGGCCAGTGGCTTAGAGTTGTGGTGGAGGCTCCACCAAATCAACCTTTCACCATGTATAGTATTGTCATAGTCAATGCTAGAGTTGCAGATAAGTCTATGCACATGCTCCTAGGATTTCCAGATGGACTTAAAGACCTAGGTGCCTTGGACAGACACCAAGAAACTCTCAACAAGTAGATCACCGAGTGGGAGGACTTTCCATGATTTGGCAGCCTTTGGGAATCCATTTTGAATGTTGTTTCTGATAAGAATCTTCCAAGGTTCTTGCCCATCTAGTGCATGGAATATCCATTTGGCGGCAAGGGAGATTCCTTGCAGCGTAAGATCCTTAAGGCCCAAACCTCCAAGTTTTTTGTCTAAGTGGCACCAGGCCCATTTTACCGCATGAGCCTTTCTTTTGGCCTTACCATCAGACCAGAGAAAGCGCCTGATAGCCTTTTGAATTTTATAAATTTGATAGTTGTTGAACATCCAAACTAAAGAGTAGTAGATACTATATGAGGAGAGGATTTTTTGACATACTTGAACCCTACCTGCTAGGGAGAGGATCCTATTGTCTCACTTATTGAGCTTCTTATCAATTTTCCCCTTAACCCAGGTCCACATGTCCCAAAGAGAGGGGGAACTAGAGAAGGGGATACCGAGATACTTGACAATCATGTTGGGTCCTCCCCATGAGTACCCGTCTTGCTGTAGCCAGTTGGGAGGTTCATCCTTCCAGCCAAGTAAAATAGATTTGGAGCTGGAGATCCTTGCTCTAGAGGCTTTACTAAAGGTGTCAATTTTTAGGTTGAGAGAATCTATGTTTTGCCTAGAGAGCTCTAGGAAAAGAGAGGTATCATCAGCAAATTGGATATTCAACAATTCAGAGTCATCCGACAACACGATGCCATGGACTCTAGGAGATAGAGTATCATCTCTAAGGAGATAAAAGAGGGCATTTGAGGTAATAACAAATAGAGCAGGGGCAAGTGGCTAGCCCTACCTTATGGATCTAGAGAGAGGAATAGGCTAGGATAATAATTATTTTAAATATAATCAATACATTTATAGATTAATAATGTCTAAATTTCATTTATTTATAATAAATTAGTAATGTGGTTAAGAAAATATATTTTGAAATTTGAACATTTTAAATTTAGGATTCAAATCCAAAATTTAAAAAAAGATTCCAATTAAATTTAATTTACATAAGTAAATAATCTATTTAAAGATAATGGTTTTATATGTTGTTGCATAAACATATATGCTATTAGATACTGGAGATACAATATATAATCTCACATACAATGTTTTGTATGATGTACAATACAGAGAAAACTAAGAACCATGTTAGGAAACACAATCCTTCAAGCAAAATTGTAAACATAATGTTTTAAAACATGGTGGGTCTCTTGTAAAGCACTCATCTGATATATGATCCTTTTTTATTATATGTCATTCTAGCAACACCATAGATCACTCTACATACCATTACCAACAACTTTATTTACATTATGCACAACAATTGTGTAGACACCTAAAAATGTCTCATTGATCATGCATTAATTATTCCTCTAATTGATTAAATAATTCTTTAATTATTTAATTAATTGAATTAATCTTATTCTTCTAATTTCATATTTCCTCATCATCTTACTATTTATTCTATTTTTATTCTTTCATCGTTTAATCATTTTAACCATTTTCTAATATTAATTAAATATTTATTATTTAAATAAATTCAATTTCTAAATAATTAAATAGTTTGTTTAAATTATTTAATTAGCTAATTAATTCTGATTTTTATTCCCTATATTAAATAATCTTTATTATTTAAATAAATTCAATTTCAATTTCTATCTCTCTGATCAACTAATCATTCAACCCTCTTCTAAATATTATTTAAATATTTATTATTTAATTAATTATGATTTAATCCTTTATTATTTAATTAAATTCCATTTCTAAATAATTCAATAGTCTTTATTATTAAATTAAATTCCATTTCTAAATAATTAAATAATTTCTTTACATTATTTATTTAACTAATTATTTCTTTTAATTTCATTAATTCTTCTTTTTCCAAATCCTCAAATTCTAATTTCATTGAATTAATCTTATTCTTCTAATTTCATTTAATTTCATATTCTTCTAATTTCTTCCAAATTCAAATAGATGTGCATGATTTCAAAAATTAAATTGAAAATCAAAGTGAAGTTCTAAATATATTCAAATACTAAATTGAAATAAATTTAATTATTTGAATTAAATCTCATGCAAAGATTAAATTAAAAATCTAAGTCAAAGTGCAAGCACATGCTAAATCAATTAATTAAATCAATCAATTAATTAAATCAATTAATTAATTAAATCATTTATCTCTCCAATCTCTATTTCCATCTTTTAGTTAGCTTTTTCTAAATTAAGCCTTATTTATCATCCTCTTTATTTCCTCCAATCATTCTTTTTCTTCCTTCACTTAGATTTTTCTCAATCAGTTGACTCAAATAATCTATTCAATCTATTATGTTTCACCTCCAAGTCAGTAGTTCAACTATCAATCAGCATGTGAGCTCACATGAGTTCCACCTCTTGATCAATTTGTTCCACCTTTCAAACAATCTTCTCCAATAATCTATAAATTGATCATTCAATCTCCATTTTCAATAATCACAAACTTTGAATCTCTGTGTCGATTGCAAGTTACCAACACAATATATGAGAGTCATCATACCACAAAGAAGAGAAGAGCAATGGAAGATATATGCGATATTGGAATAGGGAGTTTCAATGATTGATTTTAATTCCTATTTGTTTGATATTGCATTATTTCATTGTCTGTTTGTTAGAATTCTTTGATTAGTTAGGGATTCATGATTTCCCTTTGTTTCTAATTGAATATTTGAATAAGATGAATTTTACATGGGACAAATTGTATTCAAATGCCTAGTCCTAGTGCTCAATGAGGATCTTAACATATGACATTGTGTAACCTTTCATAATATCATATAATATGAAACAATCCTTAAGTTGAACCTAAAAAAATTAAAAATATTACTTTAATCTCTTCTCTTTAATAAAATTTATTCTCTTTGTATTCGAGAAAAGAATTCACCGCAAAAGGGATGATCCCTATCCAAACATGGTAAACATTAAAGAAACCCACCTTTTTAACAATAAATTTATTTATCTGTATTCATAATAAATAATGAGAAAGAATCATCATTACTTATATTCAAGTTTTTGTATCAAATACTCATGAATTGACAATAGCCTATTTGTGTTATCTTTTCCAATATGGGACAACAAATGACTAGTCAATCTTAGGATCTTCTATCCATTTACTTACTCATCCATACAATAAATTACAAAGTCATGCTAATTTTAAACCAAATCATTATCCGGTGGGATAGATAAATTAATTAATAGTATAGGCTTATAAGAATAAGAAATAGTAAAAATAAATCTCTAAGTAGAGGCTTTGAGTAATTGAGACAACCATATCCTATATCACATATAAAAAATCATAGCATATCCATTATATTGTACCAAAAAAAATCTGTAAGCCTATAAGGGTCATGTACCTCACCTTTTGAGATACCAAACAAATACAAGATAAATCCACCCCAAATACTCTTCCAAGTATTAGTGACAATCATATTTATACTCTTTTAATTAGTTTATAGTTTTAT
The DNA here is from genome assembly GCF_030272615.1 of Cryptomeria japonica. NCBI lineage: Eukaryota > Viridiplantae > Streptophyta > Pinopsida > Cupressales > Cupressaceae > Cryptomeria > Cryptomeria japonica. The sequence goes on along the minus strand of NC_081411.1, from coordinate 630,692,660 downwards.
CTTTAGAAATGTGTCACAAAACCTCGCAATGTTCTTTGTATCACTAGTAACATTCTCCCTTTTCTAGGATTTCTATAGAGTCTATATCAATGACAATGAGATAGAAAAGAAATATGTGTATGAAATATCTACTTAAATTTAAAATTGTGTTTATGTAACTATATGAGTGGGTACATAACCTTTTCTAGGATTTATTTCTTTGTTCAATTCCACATTGACTTCCATCCACATAATGAAATAGATATTAAAAAATAAATAAAATTTACATGTAAACACCAAGAATATGGAATTTGACATTATGTTTTAGTTTGGAAAGATTTTACTATTTACCTAAAATGCATGTCTAGTTAGAGAAATATTTCCTATTTATATGGAAAATTTAGATTTTAATTCTCTTTTCCAAAATATTTTTTCATTTTGTGTATTATCTCAAAATTCCCAATACCTATTTTAATTATATTATAACAAAATTAATAAACCTAATAATTGTGTTACTTTACTGACAGGATAAAATTTATCATGGTAGTTCATGACAATTTTTTTTATATATAAACTACTAAAATGTAATGCTAAATATGCTATGAAAATCAAATAATCTTTTATGCTTTAGATATTTATGTCTAATGATGGTTTAGTATTTTACATTAATCAATTGGTTCTACCATTTTTTAACATTGTATTAGAGTAGGTTAAAAAATTCTTACCAATGGGTTGAAATTTGGAATAATGCAAAATAGTTGAAAGAGCCTATTGTAATGGTGGTAAAAATAAGTTTTCACCAATTAAGATAATAAAACCACTAATCATACCTAGTTAATCATTATGTTAAAAAGGTGGTGAATCTAGTGGATATAGTCACAATTCAATTAGGAAAGGGGATAAAATAATGATTAGATTAACTTATTTGTTTGTCTCCTATTTTTGAGTTTAAATTCGATGTAAATAATAAAGTGTAGGATAAAGTAATGGATAATTAAAGTGAAACAGTAATAACAAAGTGTTAGAGATGTCAAACAATGCCACATATAGGGATCTTAGTATAAGAAGAAGATTTGAAACTCTTGCTGAATGTTCAAGTTGAATTATCAAGACTATGATGGTAGGTTGCTCTAGTCTTATAACTCTAAGAAAGGCAAGTGGGATCTTTTTCAGATCAATCAGATGCACTAGATCCACTATCAAAAGCTTAGATAAAATTCTCAAAACTGTGGTGGTAGGTTTCCTAATCCTTCACTTTTCAATCCTTCAAAACCTGAAACTATTCATCATCTTCAACTATATCAAAATCTTGGATTTTACCTATTGGGTCGATTTCCTACACATAGAAAGAGAGGAAAAGGGTTTTTGGATAAGGTTTTACCTTAGGTAAAAATGCATTTTAGGAATTAACCTTAAATTGAATCATATAAATACTAAAGTAAACACTAGAAGATTGATGCAAGAGCATCCTTTGTTCTTGGCAACCTTGCATCAACCAAAAATATTTCTTTTCTGTTTGATTTTTGTTTTTACAGTTTAAACATTCCTTTCTATTTTTTTCTTGCATTGTCTCACTAGATCTTGTGGAGCTGAATTTTGCTTGATGACATGATCATCTTCCTTATTCCTAAATCGTGGAGTATTTGGATCATTTTCCGATAAGTTATCAATTCTGGATTCCAAGATAATTTTCTGGCACCAAAACCACTTGGACCTATTTGCATCGGTCAATCTACTAGATCCCTTTCATACTTTACAAAGCCCACTGCATTGATTTCTATGTTCCTTGGCATGTGGCTCACCTTCCCTTTGTTCCGCACTTCAACCTTTGGATTTTCCGAAGGAATCTCTTCAGTGGAGGTCGATCTATTGGTTTTACACGTTTGATCTTGTTCTTCAGCATTTAATCCCTTTTGGGCTGACCAAATCTTCTTGGATCATATAAATTATTATAATTAAGCATTAGAGTTCTTTCCAGAGGAGTTATAGGCTAGATCCTAAGATTTAGAGGTCCGGAGTTGGTCGATTCTATAATTGAGCATGTATGTAGAAGGCCAGCGAGTTGAATATTGTAACTCAGATGTTACCACCTATCTTTAATGAATTTTCATGATCTAAATAATTCAGTTATGCATTGCCTCCATCATATCCTCTTATTTTTGTTGTGTTTAGTCTCGCCACCTAGTCCAGATTGATCTCTTTGAGGTATCTCCTAACAAGTGACTGCACCAAGTGGTATCAGAGTGAGATTTCATCCCGGAGATTGCATTTGCTTGAGAAATTTTGTTGTAGGGTGGCAGATTGTGGATTCGACCTGCAGCTACAGAGGACTACTGTGAAGATGGCATGAAGAGGAAATAGGAATTATGGAGCACGTGGAAGTGAAGACCCTTCTGTGATGGAAATATTGCGAGGAATTGCAACCCAGTTGGAATTCGTTGAGACAACCCAGAGAAGAGGCTGACATATTGAAGATGTAAGTGAAGATGAGGAAGAAGAGGCTCCGACAAAATGAGTAGCAAATCCACTGGTGATCGATCCAGAAGAAGAAAGGTTCTTGAGGGTTTTGAGTAGGGTGAACACTAAACTGCATTTTACCCCACTAGAGTATGATGGAAAGCTAGATTTAGATCAATTGATGGATTGGATCTTAGATATGGAGAAATATTTTGATTTTGAGAACACCGTAGAAGAAAGAAAGGTAAAATATGCCTGTACCTGGTTGAAAGGTCATACATCTCTTTGGTGGGAACATTTGCAACATGATAGATAGAGAAGAGCTAAAGAGAAGATCAAATCATGGGAACGGATGGTTGCCAAGTTAAAATAAAAATTTATGCCAGCTAATTATCAAGTAAATCTGTTCTAGAAGTTGTAGAACTTTAACCAGAAGGAATCTAGCATAAAGGAGTGTAAGTATTTTGTTGTCATTAATGTCAATCGGTATGGGATGACTACCAGTAGTAGAGATGTATGTGGAACACTATTATGAAGGAGTATAGGATATGATATCTTGGATATCACCTTGTGTTGTAAAACATTGATAAGGTAAGGATGAATGACCACTGGGGTCATCGGTTCACAAGTTAGTGCCTAACTTGTGGGGATGAGATGGTAAGGTGATCAATCCTAGTACAGTGTATCACCGACAAGGAAAGGATGTCAACTGGTAAATAATATGTTGACATGGAGAAGTCAGATTAATCAAGTGACTGGTTGTCATCTTCAAAAGATCATGACTAGTGTACAAGAAGGATGAGAAAAATGCTTGGATGGATTTTGTGATGAAGAGATAGAATGTTACCTGAATCATATCAACACTAGAGGAGAAGAATGAACAAATCACAAGTATGTTGTGAAGTTGCAAAACAACAGGACTCCCACCTGATGAAGATGTGGTCATTATGAGAAGCAATGATTGACAGTGAAAGATCCATCATCGGATCACATGTGTTTGTTTGAAGATATGTTGCACAAACAACCAAGCAACATGAGTACATTACAGAATGCAAATGTCAAGGTGCCAGTCCATTGGTAAGTGGAACTTATCTCTAGGTATGCATAGTGTGCATCATTATTCTTCAAGATGAGAGAGAAGCGGTAAAGGCATTTTGAAATGCCGATATAGAAGGATTGTCATGTGTTTGTCATCTTGACAAACTGGCTGTGATATGGTCTAAGTTGATCAGGGAGAAGGCAAGGCTGAGCAGATGCAGTCAGAGGAGAATGGTCATAGTGAAGATGAAGTGTGCCGATAGTTGATGACAGAGTGTCATCAAGAGTGCCTACCAGTAATATGGAGAAGGTGTAGATGCAAATGTCTTCCCACCTTGTGGGAATGATCATGCTCAAGATAGATATGTCTAGCGAATGGTCAAGGTGTTCCACTAGTAGTTCAATAGAGAGAAGACATGATATGTTAACCGATAGAGTGTGATATGCGAGCAGGGTTAGTAAACCGGTAGGAAAGAGGAACCAGTAGAGTGTTTGGTCGGTGATCCTATTTGGACTGACATGAAAGAGTCAAGCTGGCAGATGGTCATCATGGATGTCACATGGATTCAAGGTGGCAAATCTGCATTCGAATGAAGAAGGAATGTAAATTGACATGTTAGTTGCAGTGTTGGTCAACATTAATGGAAGATCCCAAAAATCATGGGACGTGTTGCAGATTCCTTGCAAAAGTTTGTGGCTTGAGGTATGGAGGACAACTACAAGCCAGCTAAGAGTGATTGAGAAGATCGAGGTGATTGAATGAAACATCAAGACAAATCTTAGTGTTTCACCAAGAGATCAGTCGAGAAGGAAAAAATAGATCGCAAGAGATAGAAAGCGTGATCAAGAAGGTGTGATAATGGCAGAGGTGTACTATTGGCTATCAAGAAAATCACATCGGGGAAGATTTGATTAGATTTTGTTTGCCTCAAGGATGATGAGAAAACACTAATTGCCCATGATTTTGAATTGGCTTTTGTCAGGAAAACCAGTCTATAAATATGAAGGCAAAAGACATAGTTAAGGTGCTACTAAATAGAAGAATATTGTGCTACTGCAAAGTGTGTTACTTCTGCATGTAAGAGAAAATCAACCAAGTGCTCAACGAGTATCTCAGAAGAGAGTGAGAGTGAGTGAGAATGAGGTTGAATTATTCAACTGGTAGCAGAGCGGAAATGAAGGATGTTACAAAGAAGGTAGATAGAGAACTAGAAAATTATTATATTAGTGAAGAGAAGAGATTAAGGTGGAGATCCAGCAAAGAAGAAGAAGAGGAGAGGTGTATTGGTAGAGTTTACCGGCAGTGAACCAGCAGATGAGAGTAGCAGAAGAGTGAGTTGGTGCAACAAAGAAGGGATCTCACCGATAGAGTAAGGTATATGTAATGGTTGTAAGATTCACTTGTAACAAGATAACTACTTTTGTAATTGAAGTTTACATTGGGATCACTTAGTTGTAGCTCATTGCAAGGGTTGTACCTCCTTTGTATTGTATCCCATTAAAAAGTTAGGGGTTGGTGCTCCTTGGGTTGGTGCCCTAAATCAGGGGTTGGTGCTCCTTGGGTTTGTGCCCCAAATCAGGGGTTGGTACTCCTTGGGTTGGTGCCCTAAATATTGTAATAGTTTTCATTGTGAGGCTGGATTGGAGTAGTAGACTCCAATAACACTGCTCACTGAGGTTTTTCCCATCTTGGGTTTTCCTCATATATGTTGGTATTATGTGATGTCCCCTTGTGTGTGATTTCATTTGTGTTGGTCTCCCCACTAACCGATAAGTTTGTATTGAGTAATATTTATTAACCAGTATGCTCACAAAGGATATATAAAGGGAAAAGTTTGAAAACCACTGATTTACCCCCTCCTACTCTCAGTGGTGTATTGTGTCTAACAATTGGTATCAGAGACTAGGTTCCTAGCCACATGAGCTTTCTCCATCTTGGGTAGATTCTAACTTAAGGACACAATGGTTTGTTTTGTGTCAATCCCTTCTCCTATATTTGATGGTTCAAACTATTATATTTGGAGTTGTAGAATGTAATTCTTTCTATCCTCTCTAGGGTTTGATGTATGGATATCAATTATCAATGGTCTCCCTAGGAATGTTAGTCCTCCCACTAGATTTGAAGAAGAAAGAAGATGCTTGTGCAATGAAGAAGCCATGAAGGCTATATTCAGTGGGCTCACCAGTGATGTCTCCTCACAAGTGGATAAATTTAAATTTGAAAAGAGTCTATGGGATAGACTAAGGAAGCTCTATGGAAATAAACCCTACACTACTGGATCAGTGTGTGGAAGTGAGAAGAATAATGCAGTAGATACATGTGCAAATGATGAAGGTGGATCCATTATCAGTCGTAACATTGATGAAGAATGAACCCATCTCCTCATGGCTCAAGCATTTGAAGATGAGGAGCACACATCTGAAAGTGAAAGGGCAAATAGATCCCATCGACAGGATGTATTTGGTAGTGATAGTGAAGGAGGAGAAGAAGAGGAAGCAAAAATAGATCTTGAAGGTGAGCTTGTAAATTCTCTTGAAGAACTTAGTAGAGTAAGAAAGGAATACAATCTATTCAAAGAATGCTACTATAGTGGAGCAAAATCGGCTGACAAAATACCTTGAATAATCCAAGAAATGTATCTCAAAGTTGAGGACTCAAGAAGCAGGCACCAAGGAGTGTAGGTGTGAAGATCTAGCATCTAGGATAGAAGTTAAAAATGAAGAATATCAACAGCTATATGGAGAAATGGAGTTTCTCTGAAATAACCTTGAGAAATGTTAGGATGAGCTCAAGGTAATAATCTAGTTTAATAGTAGCAGTGATGCCCTGGACAAAATATTGAAAAAGCAAAAGAATGCCAAGGACACATAAGGGTTAGGAAGTGGTGCCAGTGAGTGTTGCACCAACAATATTGTCCTCGATTGGAGAGAACAAGGGACAAAATTTCATAGTGAAAAATGATCCTTGGAAGAAGATTGATCGAAACACAACCAAAGAGGACTTGCAGGCAGAAAAGAAGATTGGTGTTGCAAGAAGAAGGAACAATGCAGACCCCAATGGAAAAGGAAACATGGGAGAAGACAGCTTCGCTAGATGCAAGAAAATGAGAAAGAAGCAAAGAAGACCTCCTATTGGTAGAGGACAAAGAAATACTACCACCCATAGGGAAAAGAAAGTGTGAGAGAAGAAGAGACTAGATGGAAGAGTCACACAGAATGGACATCCAAAAAATCCATTCTCAAAGAAGGAGAAATGGAGATGCAAAACCGGTAAGATCTCTCCATGCATGGCAGAATAAATTTGTAAGTCATATGCCATCCTTTATCAGTTACTACTTTGCATGTAATGCTTACGGCCAATAGGGTAGGGAAATGAAGAAATATATCTAGAAAAAATAATGTAAGATCTCATAGAAATCATGCATATGAGAAAAATGCATTTACGAGTAGATACATGCATGTCCCCTCTCCCAGTTATGCAAATGATGTTTGTCATAATTGCAATGTTTTTAGCCATAGAGAGTTTGAGTGCAGGAGGAGAAACCTGCAGTCACATGGAGGCTGGTATAACAACTATGCTCTGCAAAAAAGTGGATGTAGAGAATTTAGAAGTCAGAGACCTGCATGGAACCAAAGGAGAAATGTCTCTACAGCAGAAAGAGGTCCATCGATTTCGGTTACCAATCACAAAGACATGAACTAAAGGAGATGGTCAAACCGATATGGCAAGAGATTCCCCAAACATGAAGTTGGGATGGATGTTGTGTGCTACTATAGCACTACTTTTGGCTATGATGGAGAATCTAGAAATGGAAGGACCCATAAGCAGAAGAAGCAAAGACCTTCTCCTAAGCCTGAAAATGGCAAGAAGAATGATATCATGTAGGTATGGAGGAAGAAGACCATGGACTGGAACTATGAATTCAATGCACCGATGATATATCCTAAGGCCTAAAAGAGATGCAAGATCTTAGGGAGAGTAGCACATTGAATTTATCATTCGCCCCTTAGTGAAGAAGGAAACATGGAAGAAGATGTTGTTGCCGATATAAAGGATGGAAATTATACAATAAGTGTGTGTAGAGGCTTCCTTAACTATACACCTACAGATCAGTGTTGGATCAGTACTGCATGTGTCAATAAGTGGAGGTTAGCAATTGGTATGAAACGTTAACCAATATGTGCAGTATGTTACTGGCATATATGCCTATAGGTACTTGCAGTTTATGTAAGACAATGAAGATGGAAATCATTATATTAGCCCCAATAGCATAGAATGTGGAGTTCATGTCTCGGGTGGTATTGGGGTAAGTGCAAGAAGTTGTCCACTTTTTGGCCAAAAAGTCGAAGCTTTTTCCCTTTTTTTTCGATTTTGTCTTGTTTGACCTAAATATTTGAGGCACTTAAAGAATAAATCTTCAAAAAATTCAGTAATAGAAAATGTAGTGCTCGAAGTCTACTTTTCAAATATGTAATTTATTTTAATACTTAAATCTTAAAAGTGAAGTTTAAATAGGTATTACTAAAACCTATAGTTTAAAAGTCACTTTTCAGGACCATACCATGCCTGTGTATGACAAGCATAATTTGACCTAAATGAAATTATTCTTATAAATCCTTTTGTGAAGAGATCTATAACTCACTCACCTTTGATGAGAATATTTTTTTGTAATTTTTTTCTGCATTTTTTTTTTTGTTAATTTTTTATTGAGCATAATCATTGTTTTGAATAATTCTTGTGTATGACAAGCATAATTTGACCTATAACATTTTTTATTTTTATTTGTAAACTATATAGAATTGTCTCTAGTTTGATGCTATATAGTTTTATTTTCAAAAAACTTAGAAACAAAAAAGTTATTAAAAAACTAAAAAAACATGTTATTTCGAGTTTATAGACCTCTTTCATTAGTAATTATTTTTAAAATAAAAATATTGATCAATTTTTTTAAAAAATTACATATTTAGAATCTAGATAGTCTCTGCTATAATGGGTTTTCATGTTTTAAAAAAATTCTGAAAATTTGGTGTTCAGATATATTTTTGAAGTCATTATTTTATATGAAGATTGATTTGGCATTCAAGTTGTAGGTCAAACCAGGTTCAAGCCTAAGGGTCAGCTCTCGAAGACATTTCCCAAGCCAAAACCAAAGCTACAACCGAACCAAAGTTGAAATTTTTAGAAATGGGATCCGTTTCCCTTTTTTTTGAATTTTTTTTTTAAAACAAACTATAAATACATGAAATATAAAATTTAATTTTAAGTCATTTCCCTTTGTCTTTTTCCTTTCTTATACTTTAAGTTATATTTTATGTATATATTAGCAGGATGTTTGAGGATGGTTTCAGATCTCTAGGAGTTATAATACAGAATCTAGATTTTAGAAGATCTGATAAATTGTGACGTAATAGGACCTATTATGTCATAATAATTCCCATTGGTACATAATAGGTCCTAATGTGTCATAATAGGTCCTATTGTGACATAATACAACCTATTACATCATAATAGGTCCTTTTAAGGGGTCTTATGACATAATACGACCTATTATGTCATAATAGGTCCTATTATGTCATAAGACCCCTTAAAAGGACCTATTATGACATTATACCTCTTAATAGGAACTATTATGACTTAATACCCCTTAGTAAGACCTATATGTCATAATAGGTCCTATAATGTCATAAGACCCCTTAAGAGGACATGTCATGTCATAATAGGTCATGTTATGTCATAAGACCCCTTAAGAGGATGTATTATTACATTATACCCCTTACTAGGACCTATTGAAGGGTATTATGTCATAATAGGACTAATTATGTAATAATAGGACCTATGATGACATAATTGGTCCTATTATGACATCATCGGTCATATTATGTCATAAAATCCCTTAAGATGAACTATTATGACTTTATACCCCTTAGTAGGACTTGTTAAGGGGTATTTTGTCATAACAAGACCTATTGTGACATAATAGGACCTATAATGTCATAATACGACCTATTATGTCATAATATGACCTATTATGTCATAGTAGGTCCTTTTGTCATAATACCCCTTAAGAGGACCTATTGTGACATTATACATCTTACCAGGACCTATTATGACATAAGACCCCTTAGTAGGACCTCTTATGATATAATAGGATCGGTTATCATATAATAGGACCTATTATGTCATATAGGTCTTATAATGTCATAAGACCCCTTAAGAGAGCCTGTTATGTCATAATTGGTCCTATTATGTTATAAGACCCCTTAAGAGGACCTATTATAACATTATGCCCCTAAGTAGGACTTGTTAAAGGGTATTATGTCATAAAAGTACCAATTACGACATAATATGATCTATGATGGTGTAATAGGTCCTATTATGTCATTGTAGGCCCTATTATGTCATTGTAGGTCCTATTATGACATCATAGGTCATATTATGTCCTAAAACCCCTTAAGAGGACTTATTATGACTTTATACTCCTTACTAGGACATGTTAAGGGGTATTATGTCATAATAGGATCTATTGTGATATAATAGGACCTATAAAGTCATAATATGACCTATTATGATATAATACGACTTACTATGTCATAATATGACCTATTATATCATAAGACCCCTTAAGAGGACCTATTATGACATAAGACCCTTTAGTATGACCTATTATGACATATGTAGAGAAACATAACTTGGGTGGAAGAGATAGATGGTATGTCTAGATAGAGTTGATTGGTATTATGTCGTAATAGGATCTATTGTGACATAATAGAACCTATGATGTCATAATATGACCTATTGTGACATAATAGGACCTATGATGTCATAATATGACCTATTGTGACATAATAGGTCCTATTGTGACATAATATGACCTAATATGTCATAATAGGTCTTATTGTGTCATAAGACCCCTTAAGAAAACTTATTATGGCATTATACCTCTTACTAGGACCTATTATGACATAAGACCCCTTAGTAGAACCTATTATGACATAATATGATAGATTATCACATAATAGGACCTATTATGTCATAATAGGTCCTATTATGTCATAATAGGACCTATTATGTCATAATAGGTCCTATTATGTCATAATAGGTCCTATTATGTCATAATAGGTCCTATTATGTCATAAGACCCCTTAAGAGGACCTATTATGACATTATACCTCTTAGTAGGACCTATTATGACATAAGATGGACCTTAGTAGGACCTATTATGACATAAAAGGGTTGATTATCACATAATAGGACCTATTATGTCATAATAGGTCCTATAATGTCATAAGATCCTTTAAGAGGGCTTGTCATGTTATAATAGGTCCTATTATGTCATAAGACCCCTTAAGGGGACCTATTATGACATTATACCCCTTACTAGGACCTGTTAAAGGGTATTATGTCATAATAGGACTAATAATGACATAATAGGATCTATGATGATGTAATAGGTCCTATTATATCATCATAGGTCGTATTATGACATCATAGGTCATATTATGTCATAAAACCCCTTAAGAGGACCTATTATGCCTTTTTACCCCTTACTAGGACTTGTTAATGGGTATTATGTCATAATAGGACCTACAATGTCATAATATGACCTATTATGTCATAATAGGTCCCATTGTGACATAATAGGTCCTATTATGACATAATACAACCTATTATGTCATAATACGATTGTTATGTCACAACACCCCTTAAGAGGACCTATTGTGATGGTATACCTCTTACTAGGACCTATTATGGCATAAGACCCATTAGTAGGACCTATTATGACATATGTAGAGAAAGATAAGTTGGTTGAGAGAGAGAGAAATGGTACTTTTAGAGAGAGTTAATGGGTATTATGTCATAACAGGACCTATTGTGACATAATATGACCTATAATGTCATAGTATGATATGTTATGTCATAATAGGTCACATTGTGACATAATAGGACCTATAATGTCATAATATGACTTATTATGTCATAATAGGTCACATTGTGACATAATAGGTCCTATTGTGACATAATAGGACCTATTATGACCTATTGTGACATAATAGTGTCCTATTATGTCATAAGACCCCTTAACAGGACCTATTATGACATAAGACCCCTTAGTAGGATCTATTATGACATAATAAGAATGATTATCACATATTAGGACCTATTATGTCATAATAGGTCATATAATGTCATAAGACCCCTTAAGAGGACCTATTATGACATTATACCCCTTTGTAGGACCTGTTAAAGGGTATTATGTCAGAATAGGACTAATAATGACATAATGAGATCTATGATGATGTAATAGGTCCTATTATGTCATAATAGGTCCTATTATGACATCATAGGTTATATTATATCATAAAACCCCTTAAGAAGACCTATTATGACTTTATACCCCTTACTAGGACTTGTTAAGGGGTATTATGTCATAATAGGACCTATAATGTCATAATGCAGCCTATTATGTCATAATATGTCCCATTGTGACAAAATATGACCTATTATGACATAATAGGTCCTATTATGTCATAAGACCCCTTAAGAGGATCTATTAAGACATTATACCTCTTACTTGGACCTATTATGACATAAGACCCCTTAGTAGGACCTATTATGACATATGTAGAGAAAGATAAGTTGGTTGGGAGAGAGAGATAGTACATAAAGAGAGTGGTAGAAATGTATATATAGAGAAATATATAGGTAGGTAGGGGGTAAGGGGAGGTGTATAGAGATAGCGAAGATAAAGAGTAAAGAGTTAAGGACGTGAGAGAGAGGTAGAGACATAGTTTTAGATTTAGGGAGAGAGGGGACAAAGTTAGATAGAAAGGAAAAGAAAAGACCAAAAGAAATGTGACTTGTATATAAATTTTATATTTCATGTATATATAGGTTGTATTTTTTATTAAAAAAAAATTTTAAAAAATTTAATTTTAATTTTTTTTTTTTTTTAAAGGAAATGGGATCCCGTTTTGAAACTGGATCCCATTTTAGAAGGGGATCCCATTGTTGTTTTGAAATGAGATCCTATTTCTTAGATCTAGGCTCAGGGTCCCAAAGCTAAATGGGATCCCATTTCAAATTTTGGCTCGGGATCCCGATGTGAAACAAGATCCCATTTCGTTTCTCATGCATTCTGCGAAATTTGCCTTTTTTTTCCAAGTGTAAAACTTCCACACTAAGTGGACACAACTTTGTGCATTTACCCATCAGAAAAGACCTGAATGACATATGTTGGCCCAGTGGTTGATCATGTAGGAAAGCATATTTTTGGGCTACTTGGTTTGAATCCTGGCATGATGATAACATTGTCTTGTATTGTGTAGATCCAGGATCATGTCATAAGGCTGTGGTGAAATAGTGGAGTTGAAAGATCACCAGATGATCACATATGCATAGCTATATCGATATATGGAGTAGATTGGAGTCCCACTATTGTACCTAACCAGATTTGAGAACCTAAGATGTATGGCTTAGGGGGAGTTCAAGTGCTCATGATGAAGAGTTGGCATGCTTGAACTTGCAAGGATATTGACTACCCAAACTACAGGTGATAGAAATTGCAGTAGGGATACCCTGGAGAAGTTCATGGATATGGGTATCTACCTATCTTCTAGGTTGTTGTAATTGTAGTACAATCACATTTGATTCCTAAATTGTTTTTGGATCAAACAGGAGGTGATGCAGGTTGACCGATAGGTGACTAGTGTTTACTAGCACATCCCTTTGAAATTGAGTAGTGTAACAAATGGTATATATTTTACATGCTCAATTAGTGTTAGTTGATGGTTGAATCCTCCATCTCAAGTGTTGTGACTTGAGAAAATGTAACAGAATGTAACAATTGGTATCAAAGGAGGAGAGACATCTAGTAAAGAAAAAGGGGAGAAAGAATTCTGCCAGTGACCGGTAAATGCAGTGAGGAATGATCTCTTGAAAAAATCCTTTGTCATTGTTGTCTAAGGGGGAGAAGAATGTGTTGGATATTGTTGGGATATGATGAAGCAACATGTTGATATGATGGTAAGGTATGTTGTCATTGATCTCAATAAGTACAAGTAAACTAGTACGTAGATTAAAAGAAGTTGGTGAACAGGTATGAAGAGGTATGAAGAGATGTTGTGAACCAGTGTCGGAGTTTTACTAAGTGTGACTACCAGTTGGTAGTCTCAGCTCAAGGGTTTCCAGTTTGGCAATCCAGCTTGTGTGATGCAACCGATGATACTCTGTGATGAGCTAACTAAGTGATCAAAATGAGATCAATGTGCCACCTTATTTTTGTGCGCATGAAGGATTTCCTTCAAGATCTTTCATATGAAGATCAATTGCATTAAATATCTACCATGGGAATGAACATTCTTCTTAGTAGTATGAGAAGAAAGCATGATTGGTTACTGATTCCCATATGTGTTGAAGACTAAATGATGTAGATTATCTTGTAATCTCTTTAAGATTGTATTGCTCTACGCAAAGTGTTTGGATGGTCAGGATTGGATCACTTGTATTGTAAACCTAAGATTCTTAGGGTTTAGGTTTTATGCTACCGACCTAATTGTTGTCTATAAGGTTGATGATGTTTCATGTTGGAAGTTGTTGGAAAATGCTGTGTGTGTATTCGAGTGATGAGATAATTGCCATACCAGTAAGAGGAGAACTATAGAGTATGATTGCAGAGTAAAGGAATTGAAAAGGATCTGCCTTGGCATGTGTGTGTGTGAAAAGTGGACCTGTATCTGTAAGCACAACACTTCAATCAATTTATTACATGCATGGTTAGACAGATATAAACATGAATATCAAAACCATGGCAAATCAACCTATTGCCTTCTAAAAGATGCGAGTATAAGATTGCTCTCAGATTATAAGCAATACCAGAGAATAGATGACACAAATACGAAGGATTTAATCTATATGAGAATGATGAATGCTAGATGGATGAAATATTAATCTAACAAGATTTAAGAAATATTAAGCTAAATGATTTAAATATGTATGCAATATTCTCAATGAACTTAGAACAAAATCAACATAATAACAATATATTCTCTAGCCTCTTTTGAATGAGAGATGAGCCTAAATTTATAGAAAAATCAGAAAGATACCAATGACTAAGATCAAATGATGATGAGCGGTCAATATTTTCCAAGAGGAAGCACAATCTAGGTGAATTGATGTGATTGGATGCTTTTATTAATTTTAAATAATATTGAACTAAAATTAAGATTAAAATAAGAAAAAACTGATTTATTCTCTCTTTCATCCAATTTTGAGATTTAATTGTTTTAATTGTTTTCTTTGAGATTATCCATCAATTTTTAATTTGTTTTTCAAGATTGTTTCCAATTGATTTCTTTTCTCAATTAATTCCTTTCTTGGTCAATTAATTCTTTTTTTGATTTATTTTCATTTTTGAAGATTTGTGCTCAAGTTGATTTATTTTCAAATTAATTCCTCTTTTTGATGATTTAATGGCAAATTGATTTATTTAATTAAATATGCTAGGATATTTAATAAAATAAATAAGATAATTGTTTAAAATGATTTACTTGGAATGATTTATTAATTAAATAAATATTTAATTAATATTGAGTGATTGATTTTTCCATGTGACATTTGATGATTAAAGAATTAATTGTGTGCTCAAGATTGAATTAATTGCCTTTGGTTAGGAGCTTGGTGATGTTGTCGAGATTAGGGGCCCATGGTTTAGATGACCATTTTTAGGGTATCACGTTTGCCCCTCTTTGAATTAATGTGTGAGTAGTGCATTGGTTCAAAGAATAGTTGATGTCTAGGAGATGCCAGTTCTAAACTTGATTGATCATGAACTATATGAAAAGCGAGGTGTTTAGCTTGATTCAAAGTGACAAAGCTGAATGAAGTCTGATTAAAGCGATACCATTCTTGAACTTGATTGAACTAGGAATGATAGAAAACAAAAGATACCGAACTTGAACTTGATTGATCAAGAAGTGGATCTTACTAATCTAGAACTTGATTGATCTAGACATAGTGAGTGATGATAAAAATTGATCTTGAACTTGATTGATCAAGATATGATGAAGATAAACTGTTCAGCTTGATCAAGAAATGAATATTGAACACCTACTTAGATTGAGTTTGATCAAAGATACTCTTTAAAGTCTTGATTGAGTTTAAACGAATAATCAGCTTGATGAAAAGTGATGAAACTAATTAACATTAAGAGATTGATTCAAATAAAAGACAAATATCAGCTTGATATGAAGCATTGAAACTGATATGCCCCTAGAGATTGATTTGATTCAGATGATCGGGAGATCTCAACTTGTTATAAAGAGATGAAGTTGAGATGCCCCTAATGATGAGGTCTTATTTGATTTTCTTTAATTGAAAAAGATGTTTTACTTGAATTTCGATGAAGATTTGAAAATTTTCTCGACATTTGAAGATGTGAGGTCATAAGCTCACGAGTATGCCCCCTCGGTAGCGAAATCGAAAGATAGTGAGGGTACATGATGATAGGCAATTTTGAGCGATGATAAGTTGTTTTGAGCACAAATTGATTTAGATGAATTTTTGAAAATTTTGTGTTGATTGATAAGAAATTGAGTGCAAAGTTGATTAGTAGAAATTAAATTGAGATTCAACATTGATTAATGAGAAATTGAGCACAAATTGGAGAGAGAATGAGCTTTTGATGAAAAGTGCTAAGTGGTCCAAATTTTGTGGAATTTCAATGAGAGAGTTGACATCAGATTTCGATTTCAATCCCAAAAATGGACTGAGGACAACCGATTTACAAGCTCATGATTTGATTTCATCGTACTTGTGTTGATTGATTATGAGATGTTGTTCTATATGATTTATTCTATATGTATGCATTTCTTTTCAGTATAGATGAATGAAAAGAAAATGATTATGGATGTCTATTTTTGTTTCTTCTTATGCAAATAAATGAATGTGCATGAGTAATGAGTAATGCAATTTTTTTTTCTTTCTTCATTTTTCTATGCAATAAGATAGATGTAAATGAATGATAGTGAATGTATGAATCTATATTAAATGCTCATGTATTCAACCAACATCTCAAAACACAAGTACTTGATCGGAGAAATGATGAAAAGAGATCACTTAGTGAAGAAATGATGATGCTCCAACTCTCAAAAAATAAAGAGAAAGCATTGTTACTATATAAAAATCACTTGAAATTCATGAGATACAGAATGAAATGCGGGATGATATGCAATCCTAAACCTAGTCACTAGACATTCAAAAGATTAATTGTCATTATTGAGCATTTTACAATTATAGCAGGCAGAGTAGAGTTCCTTGCTTTTCATGTGCAATATTAATTATCTTGTCCACAATGACCCATTTTCATTTATATCCTTGGATAGATTACGCATGGACCTGGATTGCACAATGAAAAAATTCCCTCAAAACAAACAAAGAAATGATGGGAACCTCCCTATAGCATTCAAATAAGCAGAGTTGAGGTATGTGAGGTGATTCCACCTTGATGTGAAGGCTCTTATCACAGACACCCATCTAATTTAGATGTTTCTAGATCATTGGGATCATTCCTACAAGCAGAAAACAAGAACATATTATGCCCCCAATCCTTGCTCCTCTTAGTCCAGATAGACTTCCTTGAGTAACTCAAAGGGATAATAATTGAAAACTAATATAAAAGACAACATACAAAGAAAATTTTCATTCATAGCTCAAACTGTTTAGTGATTGTTTTTCGTTATGCTATTTTTCTTGTTAACTCAGTGATAAAACTCTTCAGTAGTCAGGAGACAGGTGACTGACTCGGAGTGGACGACCAGGTTTCACTGATGTAAGATTTACTTGGTTGATACTGCTTAGGACATGTAACGTTCTTTGGCAATTAACCTAAGACTAGGACAATGATTGGTTCAAGCCATGAGAGTTCCAATGAAACTAGATATCACAAAAGTGACTGAAATATGTACAATCGAAAGCAAATATGCAGGAGAGCAGGAATGCCAATGTTGCGTTAATAGATGGAGCGCTTAAGTACAAGAGGTGCCTGTTTGCTAGGTTTTCACCTGCTTGGCAGAGATTCATTTATTTGTTTACCAAGGTTCCTATTTACCAGGTTTTCACTAGGGCACTTTCTCTCTTTTTTTTTTTCTCTTGTGTTTTTCTTTTTCTTTTTTTCTTTTTTTGAATTTCTTTAGGATGTTTTCTAATTTTTATGATTTCTTCAGAACTTTTTCTGATTTTTATGATTTCTTCATGTTTGCCCCTAGTGTCTAGCAAGGAAAAAGGGATTTTGAGTACATGAATGGATAAGCGGATGATGGTGGACGCTTTCAAGGACTGTCTCACAACGTTAATCCAAGCATAGGGTCCCGATATAGCAATGTAAACCAAGGATTTTAACAATGTAAAGCAAGGATTTTAGTGATGCAAAACAAGAATATAGCGCAATGAAGAAAGGATATAGCGTAATGAAGCCATATGGTCCAAAGAAGCAGCCATGTTAAGAGGTTTGTGGAAAGCATGTTTTTGCATTTTGTCCATAGTGTTGATCAAGATCAAGGGATAGATTTGGATAGGAGGCAGATATGATAATCAGGATCAAAGGTGGTAATGAAGGATGTCAGCGAGCAATGGATAGGAGCTAAAGGGTTTGGATCAAGTGCAATATAGGAGCTACAAAACCTGTAAAGATCCTTAATCTTGTCAAGATCAAAGGTGGAAAAGGGATATGAATGTAGATAGAGTGAATGAGGGAGAATGGAGGATGAAGGATAATGGAGGAAGAAGGATAATAGATGGATGTACATGGATGGATGTTGCCCCCAGTGTAAAGTGTAAAAGGATAATGGATTATGCATGATGCCTATTTTCTAGGTTTTCATCATGGTACTTGCCCAAGGTGCCACAAGAAGTGGTTTTTAGTCATGGACGAAATTATTTCTCTTTAATTTTTTTCTTTCTGATTTTTTTTTTCACTTTTTCATCATTTTTTTTCTTTTTCTAGAAGATAATAGAGGCATGATAGGGGATGGAAGAAGCATGCCAACGTCTCGCTGCTTTGGATGGTACCCTTAGAATATGAGTTGCAATAGACCATGGCTATGAAGGTATGCTCAAAGATGTTGGCAGGATAATGAAATGAAACTAGGGCAAGGATTTATGCAAAGGATTGGATAAGAGGGATGGAAGGGTGAAAAAGAGTTGTTGGATAATGGATGGGATGTTGGAAGAATTATGTATGGCTAGACGGAAATGTTGAAAAGATCAACATTGGCACACATCTTGAGGGATGGTGGACATATGGAAGAGAAGTGAATCTCAAATTTTGAAATTTGGATGGAGGAAAGGTTACAGATTTTGGGGCATAAGAACCCAAAATGGATGAAGGAGGTGATGGAGGAATAGACTCAGAAGGTTTGGATGGAGGAACAACAATTTTGGATGCCAATTTTGATTTTTCTTTAGACTGTTGTGCTTCAACTAGCCGCTTAGGGATCCACATGGTTTTTTATTTTTCATGCTTTTGCAGTTCCTTAGAGCGCATTACTTGTACATGTGCCTTAGGAACCCATATAACTTTTGACTTTTTTTCTTTCTTTGTTGGCCTTTGTGGCATTTTGTATTTTTCTTTTTCTTTTTGGATCATATTTTTCTTTGTTTTTACATGTCCATTAGATGGGACTTGTTGATCCTTGAATACAAGTGGATTACTTGACTTATGACTTTTATGCTTGGCATCCAAATTGCTTGGAGGGAGATCCATGGATAGATAGGAATGATATGGAGGTCTTTTAGATGGATGGAAGGTACTCAAAGACGTGTACCTTTGTTGATTATGCATAAGGGATGTAGGGATATAGGGACCTAGAATGGATGGAAGCGATGATGGGGAAAGCATATATTTGGATTTAACTAGAGATATGTAGGATTTATGAGAGATACCAACATCTTGAGAAATTTCTCTGAGGCCATGACCTTTAACATTTTATTTAATATGGAGGAGTTGTTGCTTGTGGAGATTTACCTCTTTTCCTTTATAAATATTTTGACTTGTAGGATACACTTTGCTTTGGAAAGAAGATAGGAGTCCATTATGAGATGGAGGTGGAATGTAGGGAATGATAGGATCATGAGAGGTATTTGTAGGCATGATGGATCCTTGAGGTGAATATGGAGGATTATGAAAATGAGATAAAGGGATACTTTGATCTTGACATGGAAGAGGACCATTGGAAATAGTAGGAAGGGTGTTTGACTCTTCATTTTGAATAGGACCATTTGAAAAGTTGGAAGAGGCATCATGATCTTTCTTAGGAAGTGGATTAGGAAAGGGATTTGGAAGATGGTTTTCTCTTGAGATGGAAGGGGGTCACCTTGGAAGAAATGGAAAGGTATAAGGGAATCATCATGGGTCTGGGAGTTTTGGTGTCTTCATCTTGATTTATGATAGGAATTTTTTTTTCATTTTCCAAATTATCCTCTTGACATGGGGTCACTACTAAAGAAGGGATAGGATTGTGCATAGGAATAGGGGATTATTGGAAGGCCTCCATATTTTGGCATGATAGGGAATCATTTTGAGTGGGAATCTCTGGAGTGGGTACATTTGGAATTGAAGTGTATGATGGCATAGGATCTAGGATTTTTAAATCTTTAGAGGAACTTGTATCAATATTGGCATTAACTTGGATTTCCATAGGAGATAGCCCTTGAAGGTCAACATGAGAAGTTTCATTGTTTGAAGAAGATGGTATGGATTGTTGGTGAGAATTTTTAGGAGATGAAAGCATCATGGAAGGGATGGAGGCTACATATGGAGCCTTGCTAGACATGGGTTCATGATTTTGATTATGCTTAGAAGTAGTTCCTTCTTTTTCTTTAGGTGAGTCATTAGGATCTTCAATTTCAATGATGCCATCATCAAGGAGATCTTGAATCTTATGCTTTAGTTCCATACACATTGAAGTCTTATGTTTGTTATGCATATGATATACACAATAAATACTCAAGACTGCACATCCCCATGTGGTCTTTTTAGGCAATATGATAAGATTGTTCTTAATAAGCTCTTCCAAAGATGACTCAATAGATTGCCCCAAAGGTGTAAATTGTCTATCTAGGGAATATATGTCTTTTTGTCTTGATGAAGTTGTTTTGTGATCTTGTTTGAGATTTGGCTTTTGCTCATCAATTATTTGTTGATATTTGATTGTCAAATCATATAATTGTTTTAGCATTCCTTGAAGTTTCTCACTCTTGACATCATGCATTTGTTTTTGAAATGGACTCATTGATTTATTTTGTTGGATTTCCATGTTATATATTTCTTTCTTGATATCTTGAAATATTTGAGCAAAGGTAGACATGGGAATTGGAGCTAAGGTATCCATGAGATTCTTACTTTTGTCAAAAGATTTAGAAGAGCTTCTAGTTTGAATAGGCATTTACAACCGACAGGACCGAGAGCTAAATGTGTTGCAAAAGTCAAGATCAAATTGAGCTATTTGTTCATTTGATGTAGTGATTGAGAGAAGTAACTAAGATCAAGTCTGGTTTCATGAATGATCTATCATGTGTAAGACATTATCTAAGTTAAATTAGGTTTGATAGGATGTTTGTTTGAACTAGCTTAAAGATGATTGACAAAATCGTGCAACGCAACGACAGAGGTACACTATCAAGGTTGTTTATGCTCAAGAGGATGATAACCAGTTTTATGCTCACTGTAGACTGTTTTGGACAGGTTTGACTGTTCTCGACTGGCAAAATCAGGAATTCATACAATAGAGGATTGGACAGAGACGAGATTCTAACTGACAGACGACTACTAGTTTTTGATAAGGACTAATGTTTCAATGATTGACAAAGACCACTTTGGACACAGACAGAGTTTATCACTGATTTTGTTTGTTGTTTTCCATAGTTTTTGTATTCCAGTTTTATTTTTAGTGATGAAAGCATAGAAAACATGCAAGATATATAGTAACTCAATCACAACACGCTAACCCTATGGAAGTTGTCTTAGAGAAGAAAACCTTTGCTTGCTGACTTAGGTACACACCCAATAGCTAATCAGAATACAACCACTGAGTCTCATGCAATGGATTCTCAATGCCGTATTAGCTGACTCCAAACACTAATCGGGGCACGATATGGTAAGTGTCCTGGGAGAGTTACTATCTCTCTTGCACAAAGATTATCAACCTTTCGGAGGTGAATCAGGTAGCTTCTAATTTATAGTTCTTAATCAAGAATTCCATTTGAAATTACCCCTTGAAGTCACGCAAGCATGATTGAAGCCTAGAGCCTGACAAGGTACCAAAACAAGCTGTAGTCATGTAAACGTGATTGAGACTGTGAGGCCCTACAAAATGCCCAATATGAGAGATCTCAAAGAGAAAACTCAAATAATTCCATCCTCTGAGACTTTAATCATCAGAGACCTATTTATTATAGTGAGTTGGAATGCTCAAGTCCAGCTGTACTCACTTGGGTCGTTCTCACAGGGTGATTACTTTTTCCCACTGTGATAGGCTCGCTAGAGGTACACAAATCTCAAAACTTAGAAAAAATCTTCAAGGGTCTAGATTTTTTATTGTCTGTAAAAGACAAGAGCATACTCTCCTACCTCTCAAATTTTTCTAAAAACGCAAAAGGCAGATTTGTTCATTAACCAGATAGCAATTTTAAGTGCCTAAAAATGAATTTAAAGAATACACAATATTTGGTCAATTTTCTCTTTAGGCAACCTGCAAAAACAACACATCACTAGTCATGTTGTTTTTATTCTTTGACAAGAATATGTTTGATTGATAGATTCTTTGACAAGCGTCCTGCAAGAAATTGGTTAGGCTGTATAAAAAGTTTCAGGCATATAGAAGACAATTCAGGGTCAACGTTAGCATAATCAAAATTTAAGTGAAACATCCTAAAAGGTAATCTATTTTTAATCTATCAGAAAAAAAATCGTACAACAATATTCATAAAATAGAATGATAGAACACTTTAATCATACGAGTTAGAAATTAATACAAAATGACAAGAGATAGCATAAGCGGTGTGTCGTACAAGTTAGAAATAAACAATGACAGAATATAAAAGAATCAATATGTCATATGAGTGCATATTCTGATTCAGACGACAATGTAAAGGATATGATCTTGTTTCATATGATAAACTGCAGGTGTCAATATAATGTTGTACGATGTAGTGAAACTGCTTGTATGATATTTCGTAGAGGTTGTATGGATGAAACCTGCAGATAAACAAAAATGATTTTGAGGCCGAAAAAGTAGTTTTCTACCCCACTGTGGGTGCCAGAAATGTGTGTGTGAAAAGTGGACCTGTATCTATAAGCACAACACTTCAATCAATTCATTACATGCATGGTTAGACAAATATAAACATGAATATTAAAACCATGGCAAATTTATCCATTTCCTTCTAAAAGATGTGAGTATAAGATTTCTCTTAGATTATAAGCAATACCAGTGACTAGATGGCACCAAGATGAAGGATTTAATCTATATGAGCATGATGAATGCTAGATGGATGCAATATTAATTTAACAAGATTTAAGCAATATTAAGCTAAATGATTTAAATATGTATGCAATATTCTCAATGAACCTAGAGAAAAATCAGCATAATAACAATATATTCTCCAGTGTCTTTTGAATGGGAGATGAGCCTGAATTTATAGAAAATTCAGAAAGATACCAACGGCTAAGATCAAATGATGATGAGCGGTCAAGATTTTCCAAGATGAAGCACAACCTAGGTGAATTGATGTGAATGGATGCTTTTATTAGTTTTAAACAAAATTGAACTAAAATTAAGATTAAAATCAGAAAAAAACTGATTTATTCTATCTTTCATTCAATTTTGAGATTTAATTATTTTAATTGCTTTCGTTTAGATTATCCATCAATTTTTAATTTGTTCTTCAAGATTGTTTCCAATTGATTTATTTTTAAATTAATTCCTGTTTTTGATGATTTAATGGAAAATTGATTTATTTAATTAAATATGCTAGGATATTTAATAAAATAAATAAGATAATTGTTTAAAATGATTTACTTGGAATGATTTATTAATTAAATAAATATTTAATTAATATTGAGTGATTGATTTTGCCATGTGACATTTGATGATTAAAGAATTAATTGTCTTCTCAAGATTGATTTAATTGCCTTTGGTTAGGAGCTTGGTGATGTTGTCGAGATTAGGGGCCCATGGTTTAGATGACCATTTTTAGGGTATTATAGCATATAGTGCTGTTATCAGATCAAAGTTTTACCTATTGTCTTCTAACCATTTTAACAATTGGAAAATCCCTTTATCAGTTAGCTTTAACAGGCTTATTGTAAATCCTTTCACCGGGTGAGTCAAGATCATTGAGTTCTTCAAATCCTCTAGCGAGGTAACCTCTAACAGGGTTTCAACCTTTAATAGGGTATATAGCCATCCCTTAACCGGGTGATCTTTAACATGATTAGTTCCTAGCAGAACCTTATTGTAAAGTATTTAACTAGACTAGGCTCCTAATAGAGCAAACATCAAAAGAGTTCAAAACAAGATTGTATTCATCCCCACTGTGGTTTTTCCCATTTGGGTTTCCATGTGAAAAATTTGTGTGTCATGAGGTGCATTTTTCATGTGATGATTAATTATTCTATGTTTTAGTAATTATGCATGTAGAGCTATTAGGTTATGGTATTACTAGTATACCACATGCATATGTTTATAGGTGAAGTTGTTATCAAGTATTGAATGTATTTGAAATGTTCAGACTTATTAGTTTATGTTGTTTGAAGTCTAATTGTGTTTAACTGATATTGCCATGGTTATGTTCATTAATGAAGACAACTAGTTGATATTGCTTTAACTTGATAAGTTGTTGGGAAAGTTTTTGTTTATACCGATTCACCCCCCCCCCTCTCAGTACCGATTAGGGTATTTGTTGTTCATCATTATTCATCAATTGGTATTAGAGAAACTCCAGGTCCTCAGTGATATGAGCTTAATCGCTTGAGGTAAAAGATCCTGTTGTAATGATGAAGAGGGAAGGTCCTAAGTTCAATAGAGATAACTTAAAGATATGGAAGGACATAATGAAAATTTACATTAAGAGTTTGGGTGCTCAACACTGCATCTATGTTGAGAATGCCTATGTGACTCCCACCAGCACTCTGACCGATGATCAGAAGAGAGAGGTTCAAGAAAATGGGCAATTCAAGGAAGCCCTTATCAGTAGCTTGTCAGATATTGATTTTATTGATGTACAAGACAAGGACACTCCTAAGGATGTATGGGATGCACTAGAAACCATTTATGGTGGTGATGGGCATGTAAAGAAAGCTAAGGAAGAGAGCCTTAGAGGAAAATTTTAAGACATGATGATGGTTGAAGGAGAGACCATTCAACAATATGGCATTAGGATTAAGACTATGGTTGGAGATATCAAAAGCACTAGTGGAACGATTGAGGTTGCCACCATTGTTAATAAAGTCTTGAGATCATTGTTGTTGATCTCTACAATTAGAGTTGTTGCTATCCAGGAACTAAGGTATATTGATAAAACCAAGGTATCCTTAGACTCTATCATTGCAAAGTTGACTACATATGAGTTGAATAGCTATGATGGCAATGTTTAGAAGACTGAGTCAGCCTTTAGAGCATCTCCTACACCATCCAGAAAAGGGAAAGAAACTAGTACCAGTTATGAATCTAGACAATGCAGAGATATGGATGATGAAGAGATTCTAATGGAGTTTGAAGCTCTTCTTGCTAAAAGACTTCTGAAAGGAACTGGTAAATATAGACATAGGCTTCCTTTAAAATGTTTTTCCTACAACAGGATAGGACATATAGCTATTAATTGTCCTAACAGTGATAATAAGGGTAAACTAGAGAGGTTTAGAGAGTATAAAGGAAGAAATAGGAGAAATTGTCTTGTTGTTGTAGATGAAGGTGTTATTGATGAAGAATCGGAGGATGAAGAGAGTGAAGATATATTGTTTGTAACTGTAAAGGAAGAAGTTTCTAACAAGAAAGCACTTGTCTCTCGCATTGACAACTCCAATGAGTGGATTATTGATAGTGGTTGTTCTCACCACATGACTGGTGACCAGAGAAAGTTTTTGTCTCTAGAAGAATATGATGAAGGTGTTGTCAGATTTGGCAACAATGCACCATGCTTGGTAAAAGGTAAAGGATCCATCTCATTGAATGGAAAGAGCAGTGCAGATGATGTCTACTAGGTAGAAGGTCTGAAGCATAAACTTTTAAGTGTTTCTTAGCTGAATGACAAAGGACTCACTTCGAAGTTCAAAGGAGGAATCTGCAGTATAATTGGAAAGAGTGGTGAACTTATTTCCACTATTAAGCATACCAAAGGTAACCTATTTCAGTTGAATGCCAAGATTATTCAGTGTCTAATGGATAAGTTTGATGACTGTTGGATATGGCATAGGAGACTTTGTCATATGAATTTTGACAATATTGTTAAAGCCAGTAAGATCAAGGCGGTAAGAGGATTGCCTTTGCTGAACAAACCTGAGAATTCTTTGTGCAGACAATGTCAACTTGGGAAGATGTCTTCCTCAACTTTAAAGGTAAGTCTTTTTCAGTAGAAAATTTACTTGACCTTGTGCATACGGATTTGTGTGGTCCTATGAAAACTAGAAGTACTCAGGGAGATAGGTATTTTATGATTTTTACTGATGACTGCTAAAGAATGATATGTATCACATTCTTGAAAGACAAGTCTGAAGCATTTTGAAAATTCAAAGCCTTTAGAGAATTAGTAGAAAGGGAAAGTGGCCAAAGGATAAAATGCCTAAGAACTGATCAATGAAGAGAATTCACTTCTAATGAATTCAACAAGTACTGTGAAGATAGTGTTATCAAGCAGCAGTTGTCTGCACCAAGGACACCACAATAGAATAGCATAGTAGAAAAGAATAACAGGACTATAGTTGAATCATCGAGAACAATACTGGTCTAAGGAAAGGTTGCTCACACTTTTTGGAGAGAAGCGGTGAGAATTGCAGTCTATACAATGAACCGAGTGGTTATCAAGAAAGGAAAAAATAAAACCCCTTATGAGTACTGGACCAGGAAGAATCCCACTGTGATTTACTTTAAGGTATTTGGGAGTAAGTGATGTATCAAGAGAGGTGAGCATTTGAGAAAATTTGATGTTAAAAGTGATGAAGGAATATTTCTAGGATATTCCACTCAGAGAAAAGCTCTCAAGTGCTACAATAACAAAACTTAGAAGATTGTTGACAACTTCAATGTCAAGGTTGATGAATAACTTGATAAATCTAAGCGAACTAGCATTGAGCAAGTGGAAGGTGAACCAGGAATAGCTTTCTAAGAATTGATTACAAATGAAACAAGCAAAGATATTAGTGTTCCTATACCAGTATAAGTTGTGGTAGGAGAAGAAGAAGATGGAGAAGAAGGAGAATAGGAAAAGAAGGAAGAAACTATGGAGAAACCTTTGCTCCTATGGCTAGACTAGAAGGTGTTTGAATGCTACTTGCATTTGTAACATTTAAGGGATTTAAGGTATATCAGATGGATGTGAAGTCTACATTCTTGAATGGAATCCTTGAAGAGGAAGTATATAGAGAGCAACCGGATGGGTTTTCCCTATCAGAAGATAGTAACATGGTGTGTAGATTACACAAAGCCTAATATGGATTGAAACAAGCACCTAGGAAATGGTATGAAAGGTTGCATTCTCATCTTGTGAAGATTGGATTTCAGAGAACAAGTGAAGATAGCAACATCTACTTGAAATCAGAAGGTGATCAGATTCTAATCTGTGAAGTATTTGTAGATGATATAATCTTTGGAGGAGATGATGAAATGAGCCATGCATTTGCAGATATAATGAAGAAAGAGTTTGAGATATCTCTAATTGGAGAGATAAAGTTCTTCATTGGGTTATAGATTCAAAAAATGAAAGAGGGTATGTTTATTACCTAGTCCAAGTATGTCAAAGAGGTATTGAAGACTTTTAGCATGGAGGAAAGAAAACCGGTTGGTACGCCAATGGTGATCGACTGTAAACTGATTAAGGAAGATGATTCAACGTTAGTAAATGAAAAGGAGTACTGATGAATGATCAGTAAGCTACACTATGTGGTGCACAACATACCAAATATTGCTCATGTAGTTGGAATAGTAGCTCATTTTCAGAAATGTCCAAGGGAATCCCACTTGGTAGCAGTCAAAAGGATCCTTAGATATCTGAAAGGAACAATTGACTATGGATTGTGGTATCCATATAATGGTGACTTCAATCTCAAAGTGTATACCGATGCTGATTGTGTAGGTAATATGGATGACCAGAAGAGCACAACCAATGGAGCATTCTTTCTTGGTGGAAGATTAGTATCATGGACAAGTAAGAATCAAAGTTGTACTTCCCAGTCTATATCTAAAGTAGAATATGTGGCAACATTTATGAACTGCACTCAAGTAATCTGGATGAAACATGTATTGGAAGGTTTCAAAGTACTTGTATCTGAACCGATGAATATATTTTGTGACAATACAAGTGTAATAAATATTTCCAAGAATCCGGTATTGCATGCTATAACTAAGCACATTGAGCTTAAATATCACTTCTTGAGAGAGAAAGTTCAGAATAAGGAAGTTGTACTTCAACATGTTTCTAGTAAGGAGTAGCTAGCAGATATATTCACTAAGCCCTTACCAAAGAATACATTTACCTATTTGAGAGGTGAATTAGGGGTTCTGCCCCTTCATGAAGTCAACTAAAAGTTGTGTGCTCTACATTAGTCAGGTACTATAGTGACAAATCTTTCAGGATTGATGAGTTAAAGGTTGTTACTCCACAAGGGGAGAAACATAGTGGAGTATGGAAGCTTGTGCCTCCACTTTGGCATTGTTGTCAAAGGGGGAGAAGATATCTGATGAATGGGAAGAACATATCTGATGAATGGGGAGAAGATATCTGACGAATGAGGAGAAGATATCTGATGAATGAGGAGAAGATATCTGATGAATGAGGAGAAGATATCTGACAATGCAGATACATTGGTCTATGATGTTTATAGTTGCAATGCTACACTGAGTATTGCCATCAATGTCGAAGGGGGAGATTGTTGGATATTGTTGGCATATGATGATCCAACATGTTGATATGATGGTAATGTATGTTTTCATTGATGTCAATAAGTACAAGTAAACTGGTATGGAGATTAAAAGAAGTTGATGAACCGGTATGAAGAGGTATGAAGAGATGATGTGACCCGATGTCGAGGTTTCACTAAGTGTGAGTACCGGTTCATAGTCTCAGCTCTAGGGTTTTCGATTTGGCAATACAACTTGTGTGATGAAACCGATGATACTCTGTGATGAGTTAGCTAAGTGATGAGAATGAGATCGAGGTACCGCGTCAATTTTGTGCACATGAAGGATTTTCTTAAGGATCTTTCATATGAAGATCAATTGCATTAAATGTGTACCTCGGGAATGAACATTCTTCTTAGTAGTATAAGAAGAAAGCATGATGGGTTATTGATTCCCATATGTGGTGAAGAATGAATGATGTAGATTATCTTGTGATTTGTTTAAGATTGTATTGCTCTATGCAAAGTGTTTGGATAGTCAGGATTGGACCGCTTATATTGTAAACCTAAGATGCTTAGGGTTTAGGGTTTATGCTACCGACCTAACTATTGTCTATAAGGTCGATGATGTTTTTTGTTGTAAGTTGTTGGCAAATGTTGTGTGTGTATCTGAGTGATGAGATACTTGCCAGACCAGTAAGAGGAAAACTGTGGATTGTGATTGCAGAGTAAAGGAATTGAAAAGGATCTGCCTTGGCATGTAATGCTATTATCAGATCAGAGTTTTACCCATTGTCTTCTAACCATTTCAATAGTTGGAAAATCCCTTTACTAGGTAGCTTTAACAAATTTATTGTAAATCCTTTAATTGGGTGACTCAAGATCATTGAGTTCTTCAAATCCTCTAGCGAGGTAACCTCTAATAGGGTTTCAACATTTAACATGGTATATAGCCATCCCTTAACTAGGTGATCTTTAATAGGATCAGTTCCTAGCAGAACCTTATTGTAAAGTCTTTAACTAGACCAGGCTCCTAACAAAGAAAACTTCAAAAGAGTTTAAAACAAGCTTGTGGGTATTCATCCCCACCATGGTTTTTCCCATTCGTGTTTCCACGTGAAAAATTTGTGTGTCATGAGTTGTGCATTTTTCACGTGATGATTAAGTATTCTGTGTTTTAGGAAATATGCATGTAGATCTATTAGGTTATGGTATTTTTGGTATACCACATGCATATGTTTATGGGTGAAGTTGTAATTAAGTATTGACTATATTTGAAGTGTTCAGACTTATCAGTTTATGTTGTCTAAAGTCTTACTGTGTTTAACTGGTATTGCCATGGTTAAGTTCAGTAATGAAGACAACCAGTCGATAACACTTTAACTTGATAAGTTGTTGGGAAAGTTTTTGTTTGTACTGATTCACCCCCCCTCTCGATACCGATTAGGGTATTTGTTATTTATCATTATTCATAAGAATGATTGTAGTATACTACATCCTACACATGTGAATCCATGGATCACAATAATGGGGAGAAGGATTATGTAGTATGACAGATACTATAAGAGTTGACATCAATGCTAAAGGGGCAGATTGTTGGCTAGGTGTTGTCATTGATGTCAACTGGTATGAGACGACTATCAGTAGTAGAGATGTATGTGCAACACTTTTATGAAGGAGTATAGGATGTGATATCTTAGATGTCACCTTGTGTTACAGAACACTGGTAAGGTAAGGATGAATGACCACTCGGGTCACTGGTTCCCAGGTTAGTGCCTAGCTTATGAGAAAGAGATGGTAAGATGATCAATTCTGGTACAATGTATCACCAACAAGGAAAGGATGTCAACTGGTAAATAATGTGTTGACATGGAGAAGTTAGATCAACCAGGTGAGTGGTTATTAGCCTGTAAAGATCATGACCAGTGTACAAGAAGGATGAGAAGAATGCTTGGATGGTGTTTGTGATTGAGAGGAAGAATGTTACCTAAATCACATCAACACTGGAGGAGAAGAATGAATAGATCACATGTATGATGTGAAGTTGTAGAATAGTAGCACTCCCACCTGATGAAGATGTTGTCATCATGAGAAGAAATGACTGACAGTGAAAGTGCCATCATCGGATCACATGTGCCTATTTGAAGATATGCTGCACAAACAAGGAATCCACATGAGTACAATGTAGAAGGTGGATCTCAAGGTGTTAGTTCACTGGTAAGTGAAACTTATCTCCAAGTATGCATATTGTGCATCATTATTCTTTGAGATAAGAGAGAAGAGGTAAAGGCATGTTGAAATGCTGGTACAGAAGGAGTGTGATGTGTTTGTCATCTTGACAAAGTGGTTGTGATATGGTCTGAACTGATCAAGGAGAAGACAAGGTTGAGCAGATGCAGTTAGAGGAGAATGATCAAGCTGAAGATGAAGTTTGTTGATAGTTGATTAGAAAGTGTCATCAAGAGTTCTTACCGATATGTAAGTCCATCGGTAATATGGACAAGTTGCAGATGTAGATGTCTTCCCACCTTGTTGGAATGATAATGCTCAAAATAGACATGTCTGGCGACCAATCAAGGTGTTCCATCAGTATTTCAATAAAGGGTAAATATGATAAGTTAACCGATAGAGTGTGAGAGGCCGAAAGTGTTAGTAAATTGGCAGGAAAAAGGAACCGATAGTGTTTGGTCGATGATGCTATCTAGGCTGACATGAAAGAATCAAGCTGGAAAATGGTTGACATGGATACCACATGGAGTCAAGGTGGGGAATCTGCATTTTGATGAAGAAGGAACATAAACCAATAGGGTAGTTGGAGTGTTGGTTAACAGTAATGGAAGGTCCCACAAATCATGGGACATGTTGCAGGATCCTTGCAGATGTTTATAGTTTGAGGTCTAGAGGACAACTATGAACCAGCTAAGAGTGATTGAGAAGATCAAGGCAGTTAAAGGAAACAACTAGATAGATCTTGGTGTTTTACCAAGAGATCAATCGAGAACAAAAAAGAAAATCACTAGAGATAGAAGGCGTGATCAAGAAGGTGAGATAATGGCGCAGTTGTACTATTGGCTGCCAGGAAGATCAGATTGAGGAAGATCTGATTAGATTTGGTTTTCCTTAAGGATGATGAGAAAAGCCTAACCGCACATGATTTTGAATTGCCTTTTTGTGGGAAAACCAGTCTATAAATATGAAGGAAAAAGACATAGCTAAGGTGCTGCTGAATAGAAGAATATTGTGCTACTGTGAACTATGTTACTTTTGCATGTAAGAGAAAATCAGCCAAGTGCTCAAAAAGTATCTTAGAAGAAAGTGAGAGTGAGTGAGAATCAGGTTGAAGTATTCAACCAGTAGTAGAGGAGAACCAGTAGTGACCATACAGACAGACAGAAGTGAAAGAGGCTACAAAGAAGGCAGACAAAGAACCAACAAAGTATTATACTAGTGAAGAGAAGAGATTAAGAGGGAGATCCTGCTAAGAAGAAGAAGAGGAGAGGTGTACTAGTAGATTTTACCGACAGTGAACCAGCAGATCAGAGCAGTAAAAGAGTGAGTGGGTGCAGCAGAGAAGGAATCTCATCGACAGAGTAAGGTATATGTAATGGTTGCAAGATTCACTTGTAACAAGATAACTACTTCTTTAATTCAAGTTTATATTCTGATCACTGAGTTGTAGCTCAATGTAGGGGTTGTAGCTCCTTTGAATTGTAGCCCATTAAAAAGTTAGGGGTTGGTTTTCCTTGGGTTGGTGCCCTAAACATTATAACAATTTTCATTGTGAGGCTAGATTGGAGCAGTAAACTCCAACAACATTTCTCATCGAGGTTTTACCATCTTGGGTTTTCCTCATATATGCTAGTGTTATGTGATGTCCCCTTGTGTGTTATTGCATTTGTGTTGGTCTCCCCACTAACTGGTAAGTCTGTATTGAGTTATATTTATTAACCGATATGCTCACATAGGATAGCTAAAGGGAAAAGTTTGAGAACCACTAATTTACCCCCTCCCCCTCTTAATGGTGCATTGTGTATAACAATTGGTATCAGATCCTAGGTTCCCAGCTAGATGAGCTTTCTCCAGTTTGGGTAGATTCTGGCTTAAGGATACAATGGTTTGTTTGGTGTCAATCCCTGCTCTTGTGTTTGATGGTTCAAACTATTCTATTTGGGGTTGAAGAATGGAAGTCTTCCTATCCTCTCTAGGGTTTGATGTATGGATGTCGGTTATCAATGGTCTCCCTAGGAATGTCAGTCCTCCCACCAGATCTAGAGAAGAAAGAAGATGATTGTGCAATGCAGAAGCCATGAAGGTTGTATTCAGTGGCCTCACCAGTGACTTCTCCTCACAAGTGGATAAATGTAAATCTGCAAAGTCTATGGGATAGACTAAGGAAGCTCTATAGAAATGAACCCTGCACTATTGGATCAGTGTGTGGAAGTGAGAAGAACAATGCAATAGATACATGTGCAGATGATGAAGGCAGATCCACTAGTAGTCACAACATTGATGAAGAAGGAACCTATCTCCTCATTGCTCAAGGATTTGAAGATGAGGAGCACAAATATGAAAGTGATAGGGAAAATAGATCCCATGGACAAGATGTGTTTGGTAGTGATAATGAAGGAGAAGAAGAAGAGGAAGCAAAAATAGATCTTGACGGTGAACTTGTAAAGGCTCTTGAGGAAATTAGTAGAGTAAGAAAGGAATACAAGCTATTCAAGAATGCTAGTATTGTGGAGCAGAACTAGATGACAAA
Source organism: Cryptomeria japonica (assembly GCF_030272615.1). NCBI lineage: Eukaryota > Viridiplantae > Streptophyta > Pinopsida > Cupressales > Cupressaceae > Cryptomeria > Cryptomeria japonica. The sequence goes on along the minus strand of NC_081411.1, from coordinate 630,659,321 downwards.
TTGCCTTGAATAATCTGAGACATGTATCTTAGACTTGAGGACTCAAGAAGAAGGCACCAAGGAGTGTCAGTGTGAAGATCTAGTGTCTAGGCTAGAAGTTAAAAATGAAGAATATCAACAGTTGCATGGAGAAATGGAGGTTCTCAGAAATGACCTTGAGAAATGTTAGGATGACTCAAGGTAAGAATCCAGTTTCATGGCAGTAGTGATGCCTTCAAAAAAATCTTGAAAAAGAAAAAGCATGCCAAGGAAACTAAAAGGTTAGGATGTGGTGTTTGTGAGTGCTCCACTAGCAAGAATGTCCCCCACAATGACATTCAATTTTTCTCCTCAAATGGAGAGAACAAGGGACAAACTTTCATAGTGAAAAATGCTCCCCTAAAGAAGATTGATCTAAACAAAACTAGAGAGGACTTGTAGACAAAAAAGAAGATTGATATTGCAAGAAGAAGGAACAATGAAGATCCCAAAGGAAAGGGGAAGATGGGAGATGACAGCTTCATCAGATGCAAGAAAATGATAAAGTAGCAAAGAAGACCTCCTACCAGTAGTGGACAAAGAAATGCTACCACCCACAGGGAAAAGAAAGTGTGGGAGAAGAAGAGACCAAATGGAAGAGCAACACAAAATGGACAACCAAGGATTCATTCTCAAAGAAGAAGAAATGGAGATGCAAAATCAGTAAGATCTCCCCATGCATGGCAAAATAAATTTGTAAGTCATATGCCATCCTTTACCGGTTATTGCTTTGCATGTAATGCTTATGGCCATAGGGCAAGGAAATGTAGAATCAAATCTAGAAATGATAATATAGGATCTCATATAAATCATGCATATGAGCAAAATGCATCTAGGAGTAGATACATGCATGTCCCCTCTCTCGGTTATGCAAATGTTGTTTTTCATAACTGCAATGTTTTTGGCCATAGAGAGTTTGAGTGTAGGAGGAGGAACTTGCAGTCACATGGAAGCCGGTATAACAACTATACTCTACAGAAAAGTGGATGTAGAGCATCTAGTAGTCAAAGACCTGCATGGAACCAAAGGAGAAATGTCTCTGCAGAAGCAAGAGCTCCACCAGTTTCGGTTGGCAATCACAACAACATGACCAGAAGGAGATGGTCAAACCGGTATCTCAATAGATTTCCCAAACATGAAGTTGGGATGGATGTTGTGTGCTAGTATACCACTACTTCTGGTTGTGATAGAGAATTAGGAAATGTAAGGACCGATCTGCAGAAGAAGGAAAGAAATGTGCCCAATCCTGAAAATGGGAAGAAGAATGAGATAATGCAAGTATGGAGGAAGAAGACCATGGACCGGCACTATGCATCCAATGCACCAGTGATATCTCCTAAGGCCTAAAGGAGAAGCAAGATCTTAGGGGGAGTAGCACATTGAATTTATCATTCACCCCCTTAGTGAAGAAGGCAACATGGAAGAACATGTTGTTATCAGTATAAAGAATGGAAATGATATGATAAGTGTGTGTAGAGGCTAACTTAACTACACACCTATAGATTAGCATTGGATCACTACTACACGTGTCAATAAGTGGAGGTTAAAAATTGGTATCAGATGTTAATCGATATGTGCAGGATGTTACCCACGTAGATGCCTATAGGCACTTAAAGTTATGTAAGACAATAAAGTTGGAAATCATTGCATTAGCCCTAGTAGCATGAAATGTGGAGTTCATCTCTCAGGTGGGATGAGAATAGATTTAAATGACATATGTTGGCCTGATGGTTGATCATGAAGGCATGCATATATTTTGGGCTAACCAGTTTGAATCCTACCATGATAATAACATTGTCTGGCATTGTGTAGATCCAAGATCATGTCATAAGGTTGTAGTGAAATTGTGGAGCTGAAAGATCACCAGATGATCACATATGCACAACTATATCGGTATATGGAGGAGATTGGAGTCTCGGTATTGTACCTGACTGGTGTTAAAAACCTGAGATGTATGGCTCAAAGGGAGTTCAAGTCCCCATGATGAAGAGTTGGCATGCTTGAACTTGTAAGGATAATGACTTCCCAAAGTGCAAGTGATGGAAATTGCAGCAGGGATACCCAGGAGAAGTTCATGGTTATGGGTATCTACCTGTCTTCTGGTTGGTTTTATTGGTAGTACAATCACATTTGATTTCTAAAGATACTTGAGATCAAATAGAAGGTGATGCAGGTTGACTGGCATGTGAGTAGTGTTTATTGGCACATCCCTCTGAAACTAAGAAGTGTAACAAATGGTATAGATTTTGTAAACTCAATTTGTGTCAGTTGATGGTTGAATCCTCCATCTCAACTATTGTGACTTGAGAAAATATAATAAAATGTATCAATTGGTATCAAAAGAGGAGAGACATCCAGTAAAGAAAAAGGGGAGAAAGAATTGTGTCATTGATCGGTAAATATAGGAAGGAACAATCTCTTGATAGTATCTTTTGTCATTGTTGTCAAAGGGGGAGAAGAATAACTATAGTATATTGCATACTACATGTGTTAGAATACATTGATCATAGTAAGGGGGAGAAGGATTATGTTGTATGTTGGATACTATAGGAATTGACTTCAATGCCAAAGGGGGAGATTGTTGGCATTGTGTTGTCATTGATGTCAGCCAGTATGGGATGACACTATTATGAAGGAGTAAAGGATGTGATGTTAGCATTTGGCATTATAACAGATAATGGAAGATTTTTGGCATTTCAATAAGGATATTGAGAAGGTTGTTGATGATTATGGATATAACTGATTAAGGATGTTTACTGTCTTGATATTATTATTTTGTTATTGATGTCAAGAAATTGATTTTCTAATTCAGTATGATGTTGCCATATCTTGAGAAGTATGATTTGAAGAGTATAAAGATGTTGGTAAAAGACACAGAAAGAATATGATGAATAAGGGGATGAATAAGGTATTCAATGGGCAAATATTACCGAGTCAGACAATGATGAGATCATGATGTTTAGATTGTTTGACATCACACATATGTTGTAAATTGTAAGGTTAATAATATACTATGTTATTGAGCAAAGAACCTAGTCGGTAAACCCTAAGGTTATCGCTATCGGTTAATGAAGGCAAAATGTCTACCGAGTGAAGTTTAGTATTCACTAAGTAATTACCGAGTTGTAACCGAGCTATAACAGAATTAATTAAATGGCTACATGCATTATTTAATGAAGGAAGCTGATGAGATTGAATTGATTAGATGATTGGTATGCCATGCATAAAGTTTGTTAATGAATCTCTGGCAATGGAAAATCGACATGAAGATTTATAGCTCAAATTGAACCGCAATACCCTAGCACAAGTTCCAAGAAATATATGCAAGTTCCTAGGCGAGGTAAAACATTTTTCAGATCGAAGGATACATTGAACCTGGAAAAGATTGAAGATCTGATGGCTATGATTGATCATGAGAAATGTGATCAAGGAGATTGAGCGGTTAACTAATTGTTTATAAATAGGGAACTTTTGATAAATAGTGTATGCGGGCAAATGTATGCACAGGGATGCTACATAATGATTACCAAGTACATGAGCTTGAAGACCTATTGGTGTAGGAGCACCCTTCCAAACTCTTTCTCTTTCTTTTTTTTGTTATTTTTATGCTTCTTATGAAGCCATTGTACATGAATAAGAGCCATGAGCTCATGTGTGCTAGACTAGGTCCTAGTTAGGGTCTTAGAGGTGATCTTAGGGGTCATAAGTCAAGATTGTGATTTTCTTGAAAATGGAGAGTTTGAGTGTGCTTGGAGTGTGTGTTAGGCCTTATTGGCATGTTGATGTCCTTAGGATAGCCCAAAATAGGCTTAGGAGCCCTGAAAAGGAACAATGGCAAAGTTGCTCAAAAGATGCAAAAGTTGCATGACAACTTTTAAAAGTTATCAAGCAACTTTTCCACCCAAAATGGTCATAGACCCTTGTGTGCATGGAGAGCCCTAATTTTGGCACACTGACCAAGGTATAGGTAGTCTAAGTACTAGCAAACCCTAAATGAATGGGTTGGATGTCAGACTTTGTACGGCCCTAGCAAAAAGATCAGAGTGAGACTATAAAACTGTTACTTGTCAATTTGAATGAAGGAAACAAGAAAATTAATGGATTTAGATACATCCAAAACTATGTGTTTTGTCTTTCATGTTGTAAATAATTTAATTTCAAGCAATTAGTTTACGTTTTTACTTGCAGATTGAGTGGGTTTGTAAATAGTTTGTAAACTATCTTCTTACTGTCCAGTTTTGGATAGGATTGTGTAAATGAAATCTTAACTCCATTCCACTTTGTGGAACCACCATGAAACCATGGGGAATGGATGTGAAGACCCTATACTATAGTTTCAAGAAAGAAGGGCCCTTCAAAATGTAGGAAGGCCAAGAAAAGACCTACTCCTAGGTAAGACTGGACAGTGCCCAGTTAGGAGAGGTTAGATTGCACAGGTCTTGGAGAGAAAGGTTGGACAAAGGAGAGTACATCCTTTGGAGGAGGTGTAGAGGAGTGTTAGAAACATCATTAGTGTTAACGAGGAGCCTCCAGCAATCCAAACAAGGTGTCTAACACACAAAACCTTCACTATGACCCAGGCAGACCACAAAACCCTCACAAAACCCTTAAAAACCCCAAAATTCACCCTAGGCACTGTACGACCACTTGGAGGCCAAAAACCTAGAAAATCCTTGAGCCCTTTCCAATTGAAGGGCATTCCATTTTGGGAGTTAGGGTTGGGAATGCATCATTTGTGAGAAAAATCCCCAAAGGACCGGTAGGAGGCCTAATTGGTCCTAATCCTTGTAGCCCTGTTTTGTAGGCAAAAACACAAAACAGTGAAATTAGTAGAAAGGATGAAGGTAGAAAATTCTTGGGGGCACATGGAGGGATGTAAAACATGGTTTAAGACCTTATTTAACCTTGCTAAGACCTTGGAAAGTGTGGAACAAGATTAGTCCTTATTAGCCATAGTAAGGGGTTTTGAGTCTCATGAGTAGGTGAGACCTTAGGAGCAGCATTGCAACTCATTGGTGGGTGGGTTGGGCAAGGTCAGGGGATCCCTCAAGCTAAGGGGAGTCCTAGAGACCCTAGGGTGTGTAGAGAACACTAGGTGATCCAAGGAAAGGATCCAAGAGCATAGACTATGCTAGTCTATCCCAAACTCCATTCCCATCAAATTGGTATTAGAGAAAGTAAAAGAATTGTTGGACTATGTATGTCTCTATATACTGGTGAATTAGTAGGGGAGACCAGAATGGTTACTAATGTAGAGCTGGCTAGAGAGGTAGAAGAGTAGAAGGAGAAGAATAGACTCCTTGAAGCAGGAATGAGTGAGATAAGGGATAAATTGTAGGAAGTGGTGGATCAAAGGACACATGAACCTTGGGATGAAGACACCAAGGGTAAAGGGAAGAGAACTAAAGACATAGATGACATAATTCTTGAACCAGATCCCTTGATCAATGAAGAACCTTTTGTGAAGGCTATTAAGGCCTTGAACACCAAAGCCTTTGAAGGATTGCCACATTTCAGTGGAAGAATGGACATAGACACTATTATGGAATGGATTGAGGGCATGGTAAACCACTTTGAGTGTGAAGGAGTGACAGAGGATCAGAAGGCTAAAGTTGCCAAATCAAGATTAAGGGGAGCAGCTTTGACATGGTGGAAGTACCTACAAGAAGAAAGGGTTAGCATGGGGAAGCTACCTATTGCAAATTGGAAGGCTATGGTGAGTAAGATTAAGGAGAACTACTTACCAGAGGATTATGAAGTCCAACTTCATAAGAAGAGACAAGGATTGAAGTAGAAGGATCTTGATGTAACCTCCTACACCAAAGAATTTTAAAAACTATGTCTTAGATCAAAGGTTCAAGAAGATGAATCTATTTAGGTGGCTAGGTATCTAAGCAACCTAAAGTGGAACATTCAAGAGGAGATAAGCCTATGGACTCCTACTACTGTTCAGAAATGTCATCAGCTTGCTATCAAGGTAGAAGAGAGGAACAAAAGGAAAGGAGACTCCAATAACAAGGGTAGAGGCAGAGGTAGAGACCAAGTGAATCACTGAGGTGGTTACCAAAGCAAAGCAAATGAGCAAAGGAACCAAGGAGAAGCCAAGTTGACTGAGCATGGTAGTGAAACCAATCTCAGAGGAGGGCATTCTAGAGGAAGAGGTGCATAAGGTGGTCCAAATAGGGGTAGAGGTACCGACAGAGGTAACTCCTATTTTGCAACTATGAAGTGTTACAATTGTGGACAATTGGGACACCCGACATATAGGTGCCCTGACAAGCCTACCTCATCAAACAGTGGAAAGAGGGTTTCCTATGCACAAGAAGACTCTTCAAGAAGCAAGACACTGGATGTGGACTAGATTGAATTAGAAGTTGGTGAGAATTTGATGTTCAATAGGATTTTGATCGGACAGTCAGTTAAGGAGGAACCCAAACGTAGGAGAGCATTGTTTAGAGTAAGATGCAAAGTTCTTGGTAAAGTGTGCAAGGTGATAGTTGATACTAGCTCAACTGACAACATCATCTCAAAAGAGGCAGTTAGGAAGTTGAAACTCACAAGAATACCTCACACCAATCCTTACAAAGTGACTTGGTTGAATAAAGGACAGAGTGTGCTAGTCAATGAACAAACTTGGGTAGAGTTTTTTATTGAAGGATATAAGGATAAGATCCTTTGTGATCTGTTATCTATGGATGCATGTCACTTATTGCTAGGAAGACCCTGGTAATTTGATAGGAAGGTGATCTATGATGGAGAGGAGAACTCCATATCCTTTAAGAAGGATAGCAAGACCTTCAAGATTCAGCCTTTGACAGAGGATGAAGAAGGCACTTCAAAAACACCTAGTGTTTTAATGGCTATTGGTAAAGAGTTCCTAAATTTGCTACATGAGGAGGAGATAGTGAAGTGTGCCATCTTTGTGAAGCCAAAGGAGAAAGTAGACAAGTTGTAGGCAGAAATACCCAAGGAGGTGAAGCAAATGTTGAAAGAGTATAAGGATATAGTGAGTGATGGAGCACCTACAACACTCCCACCAAGAATGTCTATAAGTCATCAAATAGACTTTGTTCCTAGTGCATCCTTACCTAAAAAAGCTGCATATAAGCTCACACCTGATCAGAATAAGGAAGTAGCAAGGCAAGTGCAGGAGTTATTGGAACAAGGACTGATCAAGAAGAGCATTAGCCCATGTGCAGTCTCGGTAGTGCTAGCATCAAAAAAAGGAGGTAAGTGGAGACTATGCACTAACTCGAGAAATAAATAGGGTTACCATAAGGTATAGGTTTCCTATTCCTAGAATAGAGGATCTAATGGACTGTTTAGGAGGAGCTATGTATTTCACGAAGCTAGACCTTAAAAGTGGTTATCACTAGATAAGAATTAAGGATGGTGATGAGTGGAAGACTACTTTTAAAACCATAGATGGATTGTATGAATGGCTTGTGATGCCATTTGGGCTTACTAATGCTCCAAGCACCTTCATGAGGTTGATGAATGAATTGTTGAAGGATTTCACAGGCAGATTTGTGGTGGTGTATTTAGATGACATTCTCATCTATAGCATAACCAAAGAAGAGCACCTTGAGCATTTGAGGTTAGTCTTAGAGAGGTTGCACGAGGAGAAGCTATCCATCAACCTAGAGAAGTGTGATTTCTTGAAGCAAGAGCTGGTTTACCTAGGATTTGTGGTGTCTAAAGGAACCTTGAAGATGGATCCAAGCAAAGTGGAGGCAATCTTGAATTGGCTTGCACCTAAAATAGGGACTGAGGTAAGAAGTTTCCATGGATTAGCTCAATTCTATAGGAAAATTATGAGGAATTTCAATGGTATATGTGCACCAGTCCTTCACACCATAAAAGGGGGCCTTAAAACTAAGTTTGAATGGACTAAGCAGGCAGACAAAGCATTTGAAATGTTGAAGTAAGAAGTAGCCACAAAACCCATCCTTCTCCTACCTACGTTTGATAAGCTATTCACCTTGGAGTGTGATGCAAGTGGAGTTGTAGTAGGTGGTGTATTGAGTCAAGAGGGAAGACTTGTGGAAATTTTTAGTGAGAATCTTAATGAAGCAAAGAAGAAGTACTCAACTTATGACCTAGAGTTGTATGCATGAGTGCAGTCTCTAAAGAAATGGAGGCATTACCTACTTCCAAAAGAATTTGTAGTGTTCATAGACAATCAAGAATTGAGTTACATAAACACTCAAGAGAAGCTAAGCAATAGGCATCTAAAATGGATGGAATACCTCTAGTCCTTCACCTTCACCATCAAGCATAAGAAGGGGTAGCTTAATAAGGTGGCAGATGCATTAAGCAGGAAGTTGTTGACAGTTCAAGAGTTATAGTTGCAGAGCATAGGAATAGATGGTTTCAAAGACCTCTATGAAGGAGATGAAGACTTCTCAACAACTTACAAGGTTTGCAAAGAGTTTGAGAACCATTTCCATGGTGAGTATGTAGATTACACTCTCCAAAATGGTCTCTTGTTCAAGAGTAACCAGTTGTGTGTACCTAGAGGATCTATGAGGGAGAACCTCATCCAAGAGAAACATAATGGCAGTTTAAGTGGACACTTTGGGATTAACAAAACCTTGGACTAAGTACAAAGGTACTACTATTGGCCAAAGTTGCCAAGGGATGTGAAAAGATATGTAGAATAGTGTGGTGTATGCCAAAGAGCCAAAGGTGGATCAAGCAATGCTGGTTTATATCAACCATTACCGGTCCCTAACACACCTTGGGAATGTCTAAGCATGGACTTTGCAGTAGGACTTCCCAAGAAAAAAATAGGTATGGATAGCATCTATGTGGTAGTAGATAGATTTTCCAAGATGAGTCATTTTGTCCCATGTAAGACTACACATGATGCAAGCTATGTTGCACATCTCTTCTTCAAAGAGATTGTTAGGATTCATGGACTCCCTTTAAGCATTTTTTCAGACAGGGACAACAAGTTCATGGGTCATTTTTGGAAAACATTATGGAGGAGACTAGGAACCAACTTGTCATTTAGCTCAGCTTACCATCCACAAACAGGTGGTCAAACTGAAGTCATCAACAAGGTGTTAGGTAACTTGCTGAGGTGTTTAACTAAGGAGTATGTCCAAACATGGGACCTAATCATTTCTCAAGCAGAGTATGCATATAATGAAAGTGTGAATAGAACAACTAGTAGAAGTCCTTTTGAGGTTGTCTATGGTAGATACCCAAGAGGAGTATGTGAGTTGAGAGACCTTGGTAGTTTGGAAATGAAGATTGGGCAGGAAGAAGACTTCACTCAAACAATCAAGGAAGTTCAAGAACAGGTTAAGAAGGCCATCCTTTAATCCACTCAAAAACTGAAAGCCAAAGTGGATGAGAAAAGGAGAGAAGTTCAGTTCAAGGTGGGTGACTATGTGATGGTCCATTTGAGAAAAGCTAGGATGTAAGGAGGTAAGCCTACCAAAGTGCAGATGAGAAGGGTGGGACCTTGTAGAATCCTGTCGCAATATGGTAAGAATGCCTACAAAGTTGACCTGCCTTTAAATTTAGCTATATCACCAATCTTTAATGTAGCTGACCTGATCATGTACAAGGGGGAGATAGTAAGGTAGACTGAGAACCAAGCCAAGGTATTGCAGGACCTTGATGTTAATGTCTTACCACAGGTGAAGAGGCCTAAAGTAGAGGATATCTTGGAATCAAGGGTGAAGAAGTCAACTAGACACTAGGTCTACATGGAGCACTTAGTGAAATGGGTAGATCAACTAGTATCTGAAGCTACATGGGTGGAGGAGAGTAGGTTCAAGGCACTTGGAATAGACTCGGCTCTCATCTCTTCTTCTTTTTCTTAAATTGTGTGCTGAGGGGGAGTATGGTGTAGGAGAACCCTTCCAAACTCTTTCTCTTTCTTTGTTTTGTTATTTTTATGCTTCTTATGAAGCCATTGTACATGAATAAGAGCCATGAGCTCATGTGTGCTAGACTAGGTCCTAGTTAGGGTCTTAGAGGTGATCTTAGGGGTCATAAGGCAAGATTGTGATTTTCTTGAAAATGGAGAGGTTGAGTGTGCCTAGAGTGTGTGTTAGGCCTTATTGGCATGTTGATTTCCTTAGGATAGCCTAAAATAGGCTTAGGAGTCATGAAAAGAAACAATGGCAAAGTTACTCAAAAGATGCAAAGTTGCATGACAACTTTTAAAAGTTGTCAAGCAACTTTTCCACAAAGTTGTCAAGCAACTTTTCCACCCAAAATGGTCATAGACCCTTGTGTGCATGGAGAGCCCTAATTTTGGCACACCGACCAAGGTATAGGTAGTATAAGTACTGGCAAACCCTAAATGAATGGGGTGGATGTCAAACTTTGTATGACCCTAGCAAAAAGATTAGACTGAGACTGTAAAACTGTTACCAGTCAGTTTGAATGAAGGAAACAAGCAAATTAATGGATTGAGATACATCCAAAATTGTGTGGTTTGTCTTTCATGTTGTAAATAATTTCATTTCAAGCAATTAGTTTAGGTTTTTACTTACAGATTGAGTGGGTTTGTAAATAGCTTGTAAACTATCTTCTTACTATCTAGTTTTGGACAGGATTGTGTAAATGAAGTCTTAACTCCATTCCCTATTGTGGAACCACCACGAAACCATGGGGAATGAATATGAAGACCCTGTACTATAGTCCCAAGCAAGAAGAGCCCTTCAGAATGTAGGAAGTTCAAGAAAAGACCTACTCCTAGGCGAGACTGGATAGTGCCTGGTTAGGAGAGGTTAGATTGCAGAGGTCTTAGAGAGCAAGGTTGGACAAAGAAGAGTACATCCTTTGGATGAGGTGTAGAGGAGTGTTAGAAGCATAATTGGTGTGAAGGAGGAGCCTCCACCAATCCAAACAAGGTGGCTAACACACAAAACCTTCACTGTGACCCAGGCAGACCACAAAACCCTCACAAAACCCTTAAAAACCCCAAAATTCACCCCAGGCACTATACGACCACTTGGAGGCCCAAAAATTAGAAAATTATTGAGCCCTTACTAATTTAATGGTAGTCCATTTTGGGAGTTAGCGTTGGGAATGCATCATTTGTGAGAAAAAGCCCTAAAGGACCGGGTAGGAGGCCTAATTGGTTCTAATCCTTGTAGCTCTGTTTTGTAAGCAAAAACACAAAACAGTGAAATTGGTAGAAAGGATGAAGGTAGCAACTTCTTGGGGGCACATGGAGGGATGTAAAACATAGTTTAAGACCTGATTTAACTTTGCTAAGACCTTGGAAAGTGTGGAAAAAGATTAGCCCTTATTAGCCATAGTAAGGGGTTTTGAGTCTCATGAGTAGGTGAGACCTTAGGAGCAGCATTGCAACTCATTGGTGGGTGGATTGGGCAAGGTCAGGGGATTCCTCAAGCTAAGGGGAGTCCTAGAGACACTAGGGTGTGTAGAGAACACCAGGTGATCCAAGGAAAGGGTCCAAGAGCATAGACTAGGCTAGTCTATCCCAAACTTCATTCCCATCACTTGTTTAAATAACAGAGTATAGAAGCCCAGCAGATGGACAAGATAAGTTCTATGTCTAGATTGTATTAAGAAATAAGAATTTGCTTTAGCATTTTACATGTGAAGTTACAGATAGATTTTTATTATTGTTATTTTGTGAAAGTGATAGAAAATCTCTTAACCGAGTGGACTTAACAGTCTTATTTGTAAAACTCTCTAGCAAGGTGACATTCTGATTGAGTGTTTGAAATCATTTAACAAGGTCACTTCTAACAATGTGAAGATCCTAACAGATCTAAGGGAAATCCCTTAACCGGGTCACATCTAGCAATGTGTTTGTAATCTTTAACATGATTTTCTTTTAACCAAGCATACTCTAGAAGAGTATATTTCCTAGTGGGTCCGAAATCCCACAATGGTTTTTCCCTATTTGGTTTTCCACATTAAATCTAGTGTTATGAGGTTTATGATGTTTATATGCTTTTGAGTTTGCATGTTTTACAGTTTTGGTTATATTATTGAAGTATATGTTACCGAGGTTGAATCTGATGTTTTTATGGAAGATTAAGTTTGTATGATTCACCCCCCCTCTCATCTTATTGGCTATTGGATCTGTACTTACATTAAGTATAAGAACTATAAATTGGTATCAAAGCTTAGGACTCTGGAAGAAAAGTTTAAAGGTACTTGAGTCAAAGATCCGAAGATGTATAAGAGGGATGCACCGAAGGTGAACAAATCAAGTTTCTCTACATGGCAGAAAAGGATGAAGCTGCACCTATCAGGAGTTAGAGAATATGCTCTATATTATCTGGAGAATATGTTGTATATTATTTGGAGAATGATTTTATCACACCAAGCACCTATCCATTGACTATAGAAGAGATAAAGGCAAAGCAAGAACATATCCAAGCAATGATTGAAATAACATCTGCATTGACCGACTCAGAGTTTAGTGATCTAGAAGGTTGCAATGATGCAAAGGCTATGTGGAATAAGCTCATATCATTATATGGAGGAGATGAACATGTTCAAAGAGCAAAAGTAGATAGTCTAAGAGGATAACTTAAATCTATGAGGATGAATGAAGGTGAGAACATAACTCAGTACAGTACAAGACTAAAGGAGATTGTTAGTCAAATCAAAGGAGAAGGTGGAACTATTGAAGAAAAGGATATAACAAGTAAGTTATTAAGAACCCTTCTACTGACTTATGCAATCCAAGTCTCTACAATCAATGAATTGAGGTTTGTACCTAATATGCCAGTTTCTTTAGATGCTACTATTGGTAAGCTACATGCATTTGAGTTAAGTAACTTTGATAACAGTGGATCTTCGATAAATAAAGTTGAATCTGCATTTATTTCTCTTCATCTTGATGAATCTAATGATTACAATGAAAGAAAGTATAAGTACTCTGAAGGAGATCACAGTGGAGCAAGTGAAAGATTTCATAAGAACATGGAAGAAGTACACAAACTATATGAGGAAATCAGAAAGCAGGAAGAGTTTGAAGCACTATTAGCCAGAAGGTTACCGAGAGGCAAACGTAAGTATAAAGGAAAACTACCTTTAAAATGTTTCAATTGTGATAAGATAGGACATATGGCTTCTAACTGTCCTAACAAAGATTCTACTGAAAAGAGAGATTACCGAGATGACAAACAGAAAAACAATAATTACACAAGACACCGAGACTTTAGAAGAAGAGATAAAAAGACATGCTTAATAGCTGATGAGGAATCCAATGATGATAAATTAGATGAAACTGATACAGAGGAAGTAGTTTATGTGGCTATCAAAGATGGATTAGATGAAGAAAGGTATGAGGAAAAAGCCCTAATATCTCACATAAACACTAATGATTCTTGGATCATAGATAGTGGATGCTCACATCATATGACAGGTGATAAACACAAGTTTTTTATGTCAAAAGATTATGATGGAGGCTATGTTATATTTGGTAATGATGCACCATGTCTAGTGAAAGGTAAAGGATCTATAACACTTCTTGACAATGCAAGATGCAATGATGTTTATAGGGTTGAAGGTTTGAAATACAATTTGTTGAGTGTAGCACAGCTAAACAATATAGGTTACTGAATAGAATTTTAGAAAGGAGTTGTCAAAGTTCATGACAAGAATGGAAAGTTAGCTGCTACTGGGACACAAACAAAAGGTAACACATTTCATCTTGACTCAACTCGAAACAAGTGTCTGTATGCAAAGATCGATGATACCTGGTTATGGAATAAAAGGTTTTATCATGTAAATTTTGATAATCTGATCAAAATAAGTAAGAAGCACCGAGTAAGAGGTCTACCGAGTCTTGAAAAACCTAAGAATGCTATGTGCCAAGGATACCAGATGGGTAAGATGACATGATCAAGCTTTACAAGTAAGTCTTACACTTTTAAGGGAATTTTAGATCTTGTGCACACTAATCTTTGTAGTCCTATGAAAGTTCAAAGTTATTATGGTGATAAATATTTCATATTATTTGTGGATGACTATTCAAGGATGATGTCAGTAATGTTTTTAAAAGAAAAATCAGAAGCTTTTGAAATGTTTAAATGGTAAAAGGCAAGAGTTGAAAATGAAACTAGAAGACAACTGAAATGTCTTAGATCAGATAGAGGAGGAGAGTTCACATCTGATGAGTTCAACTTATTTTGCAATGATCATGGTATTAAAAGACAAGTCTCTACACCAAGAACTCCATAGCAAAATGGAATAGCTGAGAGAAGAAATAGATCTATTGTGGATTATGCTAGAACGCTGATGATTGAAAAGAAAGTGTCACAAACATTTTGGAGAGAATCAATAAGCATAGCAGTTTACACCTTGAACCAAGTACAACTAAAGAAAGGTACTTTGAAGACACCATATGAAATCTGGTATGACAAGAAACCTAATGTGAGTTATTTTAAAACCTTTGGAAGTAGATGCTATGTACACAAAGATGATAGAAATGGCAAGTTTGATCAAAAAAGTGAAGAAGGAACATTTCTAGGTTATTCTTCTAGAAGCAAAGCATTTAAATGTCTGATCAAATCATCTAACAAAATAGTCGAAAGTACAAATGTGAAAATTGATGAATTTGCAGAAAGAAATGATGAAGGAAATTTCAAGGAACCGGAAGATTACGATGAATTTGTTTATGTTCAACCGACATGTCTTACTGAGAAAATTGTTGAAGAAAATGAAGAGAATATCCTATTACCAAGTGATGAAGAAGATCATACAGAGCCTACCAAGCCTATATTAGCCAAGTATGTCAGAAGACATCATGCACCAAGTCAGATTATAGGAGATAAGGATGATCCAATGATGACAAGGAACAAACTGAGACAGAACACATGTTTGATATCTAAATTTGAACCAAGAATAGTGAAAGAGGCATTTAACAATGAAGATTGGATAAATGCTATGATAGAAGTGATTTATCAAATCAAGAAGAATGACACATGGACACTAATCTCAAGACCAAAGGACAAAAATGTAATCAGTACAAAGTGGATTTTCAGAAACAAGCTAAATGAAAAAGGAGAGGTCATTCGAAATAAAGCAAGACTAGTTTGCAAAGGTTATGCTTAAGAAGAAGGAATTGATTATGGTGAAACTTTTGCACCTGTGGCTAGACTTGAAGGAGTAAGAACATTGTTGGCATATGCTACTTTCAAAAACTTCAAGGTATATCAAATGGATGTCAAATCTGCATTTCTGAATGGAATATTAGAAGAAGAAGTTTTTATTGAACAACCTAAAGGATTTGTTGAAGACAATAATAAAGATCAGGTATGTAAATTGAATAAAGCATTATATGGTCTGAAACAAGCACCTAGAGCATGGTATGAAAGATTGCACTCTTATTTGATTAAGATTGGTTTTATAAGGACAAGTGAGAATAGCAATATATACATGATGAATGATGAAAATGGAATACTGATCTCAGCCATATTTGTTGATGATATTATATTTTGTGGAAATGACTCTCTATGTAAGAACTTTGGAAATGAAATGAGCAAATAATTTGAGATGTCATTGATTGGTGAGATAAAGT
Organism: Cryptomeria japonica; assembly: GCF_030272615.1. Classification (NCBI taxonomy): domain Eukaryota; kingdom Viridiplantae; phylum Streptophyta; class Pinopsida; order Cupressales; family Cupressaceae; genus Cryptomeria; species Cryptomeria japonica. Next base: position 630,643,771 of record NC_081411.1, on the reverse strand, counting down.
ATTTTATAGGTTTACAGATACTGCAAATGAAAAATGAGATTTTCATTACTCAATCCAAGTACATAAAGGAAATCTTGAAGAAATTTGGAATGGAGGATTCAAAACCAGTAAGTACTCCTATGACTACCAATTGTAAACTATCGAAGAATGATGAATCTGCATTTGTTGATAAGACACTTTACCGATCCATGATTGGAAAGCTACAATATGTTGTTCACAGCAGACCAGACATAACACATGCAGTAGGTATAGTTGCAAGATTCTCTGTAGATCCTAAGGAAACACACATGACAACAATCAAAAGAATTTTTAGATACTTGAAAGACATAGAGGATTATCGCTTAGTATATTAGAAAGGAAATGATTTTGATTTAAAAGTTTATACTGATGCTGATTGGGCAGGCAACATTGATGACAGAAAAAGCACAAGTGGAGGAGCTTTCTTTTTAGGAGAAAGACTAGTGCGTTGGCTTAGCAAGAAACAAGGATGTGTTTCACAGTCAACAGTAGAAGCTGAATACGTTGCTACAACATTGAATTGTACCAACATTGCATGGATCAAACAGTTGTTGGAGGGAATAAATGAGAAAGTTACCGAACCAGTAACTATATTTTGTGACAATACTAGTGCCATTAACATTTCAAAGAATCCTGTTATGCACTCTAAGACAAAGCACATCTCTATCAAATATCATTATCTTAGAGAAGAAGCTCAAGAGAAGAAAGTGGTGTTGGAGTATGTTAGCACAAAGGAACAAATAGTAGATATCTTTACCAAGCCACTACCAAGGGACACTTTTGAATATCTCAGAAGTAAGTTAGGGGTCCTACCCCTATCTTCTACTCACTGACTGAGTTCGGTGAAAGCATCAATTCAATGACTCTATCAAATATCTTTTTAGAGTTGATGTTGATTTACACACTTTAGGATTTTTTCTAGAGGTGTACAAGAATAATACAGGAATAATACAGGGAACAGGAATTGAAGGCAAAATGCTCTGACTGAGACTCAGTTGATACACAACAGCAGGAAATCACTTCATACAGGAAGAAATTATGTTTTAATTCTTTACTTTTTTTGGCATTATTGTCAAAGGGGGAGAAGACTAATATAAGGGAGAGAAGATTGATTGAAAAGACTGAAGAAAATAGGAGAAGTCTAATGTATCGGGGAGAAAATCTGCTGACAACAAGAGAGCATTTCAGCATTTTAGAATCACAGCAATCCGAATCTTTTTAAGGTCAAATCAATGGGTTTTGCCATCAATGCCAAAGGGAGAGATTGTTAGAATTTGGTATTATAACAGACAATGGAAGATTGTTGGCATTTCAATAAGAATATTAAGAAGGTTGTTGATGATTATGGATATAACTGATTAAGGATGTTTACTGTCTTGATATTATTATTTTGTCATTGATGTCAAGAAATTGATTTTCTAATTCAGTATGATGTTGCCATATCTTGAGAAGTATGATTTGAAGAGTATAAAGATGTCGGTAAAAGACACAGAAAGAATATGATGAATAAGGGGATGAATAAGGTATTCAATGGGCAACTATTATTGAGTCAGACAATGATGAGATCATGATGTTTAGATTGTTTTGACATCATACATATGTTGTAAATTGTAAGGTTAATACTATACTATGTTATCGAGCAAAGAACTTAGTCGATAAACCATAAGGTATTTAATGAAGGAAGCTGATGAGCTGGAACTGATTAGATGATTGATATGTCATGCATAAAGTTTGTTAATGAATCTATGGCAAAGCAAAATCGGCATGAAGATCTACAGCTCAGATTGAACCACAATACCCTAGCACAAGTTCCAAGAAATATATGCAAGTTCCTAGGCGGGGTAAAACATTTTTCAGATCGAAGGATACATTGAACCTAGACAAGATTGAAGATCTGATGGCTATGATTGATCATGGGAAATGTGATCAAGGAGATTAAGCTGTTAGCTAATTGCTTATCAATAGGGAACTATTGATAAATAGTGTATGTGGGCAAATGTATGCACAAGGATGCTACATAGTGATTACCGAGCATAGAAGCTTGAAGACCTATTTGAATAACAGAGTATAGAAGCCCAATAGATGGACAAGATTAGTTCTATGTCTAGATTGTATTAAGCAAATAAGAATCTGCTTTAGCATTTTAGATGTGAAGTTGCAGATAGATTTTTATTACTGTTATTTTGTAAAAGTGACAGAAAATCTTTTAACCGAGTGGACTTAATAGTCTTATTTGTAAAACCCTCTAGGAAGGTGGCATTCTGATTCAGTGTTTGAAATCCTTTAACAAGGTCACTTCTAACAAGGTGAAGATCCTAACAGATCTGAGGGAAATCCCTTAACCGGGTCACATCTAGCAATGTGTTTGTAATCTTTAATAGGATTTTCTTTTAACTGAGCATACTCTAGAAGAGTATATTTCTTTGTTTTTGTTTGTGGTTGCTCCCCTGTTTTGCTATTGTTTCTTGTCAGATTGGCTGTTGGCTGGTCGTTGTAAAAATTTAGGTTTCGAGTCCTTGTAAAACTCGTTTATCCTTATCAAAAGGAATGATATTATAATAATTAGAATTTTTTTTTAAATTGCTATAATAATTTTAATAGTAACAATATAATATTAATGTTATTATAATACAAATATAGTTAAATTAATATTAGAGTTTAATTCTTAGTAAAATATAATTTAAATTTATGTTTCATAGTAATATATAGACAAAAATTATGTCAACAATGGAATGGTGTACTGGTTAAGTTGTGATGGTTGTTTTTGTCATCAAGGTTCAAGCTCCATTGGGGTGTAATTGTTGAATGTTTAAATGGGGATGAGGTCCCCCAATTGTGACCTCACCGGTTCATAGCACCTGGACAAAAGTGTTTACCCCTTAAAAAATATATATATATAGGCACAAAATGTTCAATGTTCTTTATTATTTTGTGATTCAATTGTGTGTCCAATAATAGATAGGATTCCAATTTGGTTATGCTAAAGATTATGAATTATTTTACTATAAATTAATATAATATAAGACAATATCATTTAAGATTAAACTTCAATTCAAAATTACATTTGTAGTAGGAATGAAGTTATAGTACAAATAATATATATTAATTTAATATAATAAATATTATAATAACAATTTTATTTCACAATCAACTAGAAATACGAATAAAGTTAAGATTAGATGTGATGTTGAAAATTATAATTGAAGTTAAGAGTTACAATTTACCCATATTGTAAATGTTTAATCGTTACAAAGACAGTTTACAAGGCTAAAGCTCTATGCACCACAAAAAGTCCGTGAATAGTCTGCTGACAACACAATATATTTATTAAAACTGATAATAACCTGCTCAAAATACAATTCAAGTTAAGGCAATGAATTATGATACTTGATTTGGAGGGATGCAAGTCAAGTCAGACCTGTCACACAAAATGTCAGTAAATTAATAGTCTGCTCACGGCAAGGAAAATTTGAACAGACTAAAACCTTATAAATCCTATCTCTTTAATTTGTGCATTGACTTGGATCACTGGATGCAAATCAAGTCAAGCTTGTCATTCTCAGTGTAGATATCAAGCGTAAGAATTACGCTATGCAGATTAGTACATGCTTACGCAGTGAGGTTACAAAGATAGTTTTCATTTTCTATGGAAGTAATTATTACACGCTTACGCTATGAGGTTAAAGGATGAAGACGACATGCACATATCTGTGAATATTCATGAGGATATTATGACCACGCCTCAAGATCACTTGTGTAAAGATTACATGGCTAAAGCTCTGTGCACCACCAAAAGTCCGTGAATAGTCTGCTGACAATACAATATAATTATTAAAACTGACAATAACCTGCTCAAAATACAATTCAACTTAAGACAATGAATTATGATACTTGATTTGGTGGGATGCAAGTCAAGTCAGACCTGTCACACAAAATGTCAGTAAATTAATAGTCTGCTCACGGCAAGGAAAATTTGAACAGACTAAAACCTTATAAATCCTATCTCTTTAATTTGTGCATTGACTTGGATCACTGGATGCAAATCAAGTCGAGCTTGTCATTCTCAGTGTTGATATCAAGCGTAAGAATTACGCTATGCAGATTAGTAGATGCTTACTTTCTCGCCACCGATCAAAAAGCATTAAAACAAACATAATGGTAAGATGAATCAAGAAGGAATATTAAAATATGTAGTTTTTATATATTTAAGAAAGATATATTTAAAATATTTATATTAGTAACATTTTGTGGCAAATTATCTAGATTTAATATTAAAATAAGTAGTTTTTATATCTTTAAGAAAGATATATTTAAAATATTTATATTAGTAACATTTTGTGGCAAATTATCTAAAATTTATTTTTAAGTTTTTTTTAATTATAAAGAAGAATGAAAAATTATTAAAATTAATATAATTTATAATTAGTGGTCCTATTCAAATTTTAGTTTTTTAAGAATAATAATATTTTGAATTAAAAATTATTTGTAACTCGTATTTGTTTTTTATTAGAATATCATTTAATAAATTCTTATTTTATTAGGATATTTTGCCTCGCTTCTTAATTTATTCTTCTTCTTCTTCTTCTTCTTCTTCTTCTTTTAAAGATTAATTTCATTAAGTCGACATTTTATTTTAATCATTGATGTCTTCTCATGGAATTAATAATAATTAAAATATATTAGAATTAAAGAATATTATATTTAAAAAAAAAATTATAACTTAAAACCTAATTTAAACATTACAACAAGAGAGAGAAACTAATTTTTTAACATTTGCTTCATACAAATAATTGAAGGATAGCATGCATCCCTTGAGAGTTATGCTTAAGGAAGCATGCCATTTGATTATTATCTTTATCTCTATCTCTCTTCCATATCTATTTCTTCTTATCTCTCCCTATATATATATATCCCTCTCTCTCTCTCTTTGTTGTTGAATAAGATGGATTAATCTATCATCTATTTTTGCTATTGTAACGTTGTTCCTAGTGTCTATATACTTTTTCCGTTAGGGAATCACATTGGCTTGTAGACTTATCGATGCATATAGTTGTACTGTATTTGGATACAATACATAATTATAGTTTAGTATATCTTTTAATGGTAGCATTTACTAAGTTGGAGATAATAGAATTTTATCAGATTTTTAATTGATTGAACAATTAAATAATTGTATTCTAATTTTCAATTAACAAAATATGATCAAAGGTGTATAGGTGTAGTCTGATCTCTATATAGACACTTAAGTTGGAGATTGGTGGACTCATTCTCATGAGAGATGGATTTTCGTGAACGACTACTCATGAAACATGGGGCAATAAGTTTGACTCAAAAACTACATAATTGAAACCCTGATAGCAATATCATAATTTGACTGGTTGTGGAAAATATCTGCTACTTATCAATTGATGGGCTAATAGGATTCTATGATAAATGGTTCATGATACACAACACTTGTTGAATGTTTTGAAAATAGAGTAGTGAGATGAGTGGGCTTAACCTTGGGAGTAACTCCATGGTTAAGAACGCTTGAGTTGGAGTAGTGCTCAGATGGTCGACCTCCCAAGAAGGGTCCAATGCTCCACTTTTGTGAGCATCACCTAGATGCAATAAGTGTTAAGTGTACCATTCACTCTCATTATAAATGGGTTCTTGTAAACCAACTACTCATGAAACATGAGTAAAGGTGATGTAATGAGTGCTAAGTGTACCATTCATTCTTGTGAGAGATGGGTTCTTGTGAAATACTACTCATTAAACATGAGTCAATGAGTTTGACTAGAAAACTACACAATTGAATCTTGATAGCAATATCATCATTACAATTTATTGTCACCATCCAGTTTGACATGTGTCCTAATTATTTATAATTATTTATAATTAATAATTTTATTTAAAAAGTAAACAAATCAATATATAAATCAATTTTTATTGTAAAAGTTATTTGCACAACTTATGATTAATGTTGAAACATATTTTTAACTTTCAAAATATAATTTTTTTCTGTTTTTTTTAATACAAATGTAAAATACTTTCCTTCACATTGTAATCATGAATATTTAATGTCCTTTAAATATCTAACCAAGTTATTTCCTATTTTAACAATTAAGAACATATCACTATCATTTACACCAAATCCCATGACTTTAGATGTAAGTGTTAAAGTCTCCTCCAATGCTACATTCCTTTCTTTGTTGTATTCAACCTAATTCATTTTCGAACAGAAGAAAAATATAAGTTACTCCGACATTATTCCAATGATCTATGCAATCACCAGCTAACTACGACAACTTTGGGCAAAGCGTATGGGTTTGAAAAACGTTTGCATTTTGATTTCTAGAATATAATTATTGAGTCACATTGACTAATATAATTGAAAATATTGCTTATCTAGATATTCCATGCTTGATTTGGTTCCCCTAACTAGAACTGATATTCATTGAATTTTTCCTTTCCTGCAATTTTATGGATTTAAGATGACGTATATTATTATAATTCAAATACTATTTGAGAAATTAAAATTTTAATTTACTTCATAGATTTTGCAGTGATTTTCTAATGATTCTTGTAAATATAATTATTAGATGTTTATAAATTAATAAAGTCTATATTTAATTTATTTATAATAATTAATAAAGTGATTAGGGAAAATAAATTTTAGAATTTGAAATTTTTAAGTTTAGTATTCAAATTCATACTTTAAAAAGTGTTTTTAATCAAATTTATATTAACAAATATAATCTATGGAAGTAAAGAATCCATCTAGGGAATACAATTTGTGTATTCTCACATAAACATATATGCTATTAGATATTGGTATCATAATGTGTAGTCTCACACACAACATTTTATATGACATGTCATATATAGAACATTAAGAACTATGTAATGCAATACCATGCTTCAAGCACCATTGTATGGTGCTTAGAAATATGACATGTCTCTTGTAAATCACTCATCTCATATATGATCCTTTCTATCATGTGTCATTTAGCAATACCACAGATCACACAACATACTATTACCAACAACCCTATATACATTATGGACCACATATGTATTTTAATGCACATTCATAGTGCACAATCATGATCTTAACATGATATATTTTGTTTCAATTTCTCCCTAATTTATCAAAATTATTTTCTTTATTTTAACTTTTACTTTTCAAATTTAATAAAATAATTTCAGCACTTTCAAAACATTATTACCGTTATCTTATTAAAATAAAAGAGCACCTAACATTACGCCGTTATTTGAGACCCTTCTATAAAATCTGGCCCAGTCGCTTCGGCCATTGACCAGAACTTGCTTGGAGGACGCACTAATCAGGGCAGCTGGCTACAGCTTTCAATTTTCCTGTCTTTTTGTTTCTATTCTACTCTGGTTTGGGTAAACGTTCTTTCCTTTTACGTGTCAAGCGATCAAAACTTTTATATTGGATCCATTATATAGCCTTCGGTATTCAAATAACAAGAGAAATTTTGATATTTTCTGATAACATTATTAGAGGGGTGAGAAGGAAAAACACGCTAAATTCATAGATATTTTATAAGACAGGAAACGGCAAGTCTGAACCATTCTGTAAGCTGGGTTTACTTAAATATACTTTCTTTTTCTTGAGTGTATTACTACCTCTATTTGAGTTTCAAAACCGAGGAGGAATGTTTCAATTTTTGTTGATTGATTTTGGTTATTAATTAAGCCAATAGGTTTTTAGTATGGGGTTTTTTGATCGGAAAAGTGTCAGCTATTCGGAAAAAATAATTTTCTGACACGTTTACGTCAAGTTTTCTGCCAGCTACAAAATACGTTTTCCAGGCAACCTCTTAAATGCATGATGTTATTAATGAAATTATGTTTCACACGTGACGTCGGGAGTGGTTGTTTTGTTTGCCGTGCCAGGAGATTTTATATCTACCTGCTCGCAAAAACATCTCTGGATTTTTCGAGAAGGCAGATCAACTTGTCGTTTCTCTCTTGCACAGGCATTTTAGAACCATGGGGCTTCAACTGTGTACGAAGATGAATGAAATTCTAATGCGTGGTTTATTTGCACATAGTTTATGTGCATTTTGCAACCAATAGAAATAAATGCAGTTCATTTGAACAAAAGATGAATTTCTCGTTCCAATGCTATGGGAGTCGCCATCAATTTAAGTGATAAGCCTATTGGTCTCAACATGCGTATGCACAGGTATCTCTCAATTTATAACAAATGTGGTATAGGGTTGTTGTAGAAATTGATGGGATTTCATATTGACCTGGTTGTTGTGTGTTGTTTTGTCTGCATTACCTACTTGACAAGGGAATGCAATCCTCTACATTGTGATTTAATGCATTATTGGTAGCCCATTATCCACTATGCTCAAGTCGGTATGGAGTACGCTAGTTGTTATTTCTAAAACTGGTGAGTTTATTTCTGGTCTACAACTTTTTCATACCATTTATGCCCTACAAGGATGTATGGCATTGTGAAAGTTCTTCATTTGGAGGAAGGGGGTTTGTATACCATAAGCGGGTAGATGATATACTTAAAGCCCTATGAAATGATTTTGTTAACTTTCGAGTATTTTCTTTGATGGTTAGGGTTTCAAGGGTTTGGGATCTCCAAGGCTAGAGTTTTCAAACCCCAAGGATTATGGCTAGGGTTTTAAGGGATTATAATTTCAAACTCGAAGGACTGGCATTAGTTTTTTAAGGGTTTATTTGAATTTAATTATGTCTTTATCAGTTAAATAAACATCTTTGGTATTAATTTTTTTAATCTATGGTTGTTTGTAATATGATATTGTTATAATACCTATTGTTAGAGCCCTATTCTATTGTCTTCAGATAGATATATTGTGAACCCAGTTGACAGTTTTTGTTGGTGTTATCTTATGTAGGATTTATCAGCTCTCTGGGTAGGTGAGAAAGCTTGTTTTCACCTATCATAAGGGTCCTCTGCTCTCTGCAACTCCCATTGATGCTCATGTGGTCAAAACAAGTTACTGTAAGTAATCTACAGAAATAGTTTCAAGTTTATTTTAGTTGTTACCTCACACAACTTATAGATCACATAGAAATTAGCAGTCGAATCCACAACTTTGAGAAAACTCTGAAAATTTAACATGTTTGAAATTATATAGTTAATAATAATCAGGGAATTTTTTTTATAAAATATGTCTAAATAATTATTCTAGTGTTTTTTGTTTGTTGTGCTTCTTCTTATTACTTGTAATACAAATTATTGGTGTAGGCTTGTTTAGGTTGTAGTTGTTCAAACTTGCGCATGATTCAGAACTCTAAGTGGCAAACCTTCTGAAAATATGAATCATCTTCCTTTTTCTCGTAGATTAACACAAGTGATTGGTTGTCACTTTTATTCAGAGGTTAGCAGAGTTATGCTTGGAGTGCTTAAATTTATTTTATTTTGGAAATATCATGTCTTTAAAAATGATGTTCTTCACTTGATCAAACTCTGAGATTTCATTAAAACATAAAATAATATTTAAAACCACAACATAAAAAATAATGACAAATGCAAATTTGAACATGCAGTACACTTCATTATAGAGATGATGATACTAATTCTACCAAATCCAACTCTTACATTCAGAATAAACATTTAATCTAAATCATGGTTTCATTGCCCATGACCAAAAAATTTAATTCCATTCAGATCTATTCATAACTAACCATTCCTTATATCTTAAAGGTATTCTACTAGACTAAATGTAGAGATTATTTTAGAAAATAATTATTTAGGGGCCAATTAAAATTATCACTCAACTATTTTAAAACACTTGCAAAAATAGGAAATGAATATAATGCTATGATTTAAACAATTGAAGACATTTAATTTATTTTAATGTGTAACATGCAAGGATTTAGTGGCAACCAATAGAAACCTCCATGCTAGGGGACTATAAGATATTTAAGTGTATATCTCCCCAACAGTGACTAACCCATTAAAATAAGACTTTCCAAGCTTCATACTACTGTCTAACTCGAGGAGCTCAATTAAAGTGCCATAATATATGGGAAAGTGCCACTTGACACAGAGGAATAATTACACAAAAGTGTAGTTCATTTACATGTTTATGAATGTCTATCTGAACACATGCTGAAATGGTCTCAAGGTATGGGTATTGCTCTCTTGTTTCGATATGTCAGTTGTCATTTTTTACTTCTTGTGATGGAAAGTAAGAAATATGGTATTGAAAATAAATTTGTACTGGAGTTCTTTTATGGTTCATAATTAATATTGCATTCATGGGGTCATCACAATAATCTTTGCAATGAAATTGTCATCATTGATTCTACCCTCCATGTGCGAATTGGGCCATATTCCTGCATCTCTTCAGCAGTGATTCAAGTAAAGGTACATATGATTCATTTTTCATTGTTACCTCTTTCAAGTCGATCTTATGCAGGAGGAAAGATTCAACAATAATATGATAGAATGCTAAAGTTGAGTCATTAGAGGATACCATGGCTCAACTAGAAATATATATTCTGAACATCAATAAAAAAGGCTCATCACTTTTGGAAATCTTCTGAACAGCAATTACTATTCCTCTGAACATCCCTTCACTAAAAGGGATAGAGTAGAAATTCAAGTGCAACTTAAGCTCAAGAATACGATTTCAAGGTCATCACTAAAGCTTCAGAATGGTTTACAACCAAGAGTAAAAAACATAAGGTAATCAATTGAAACAAAAAACATCATTGACGTGGCTTTTATGGTTGTACCTTTCTATAAAAGAAATTTATGCAATTTCATGTAGCAAAAAATTACTTCAAATCACAAGGATGATGTTATGTCAAGAAGAGAATGTTGGTTGGATGAACATGAAAATATAGTTTACTGTTATGAATGATAATCACTATAATATGGCCTGGTAAGCTCTATAGCTATTATTGATAATTATTGAATTTCAACGTCTAGGATGAGGTTGAGTTTTTAGTGTGTTTAAGGGTATTGGTTTTTTAATATGGACTCTCCATTTAAAGTTGGTGTTATGGATGATCTTGATTTGGCCACATTTAGTTGATTAATAGTTCTACTCAAATTTACTATAAGGATGGGTCTGTATCTTTGGATATATATATTTTTTAAAGAGTGCCTTTTAAGTTTAAAGTGATTTATGAAGGAGTGTATGAGCTTTGAACCTGGGACCAAAGAATGTAACTATGCCTCTGAAAATATAAACAAATATATTTTATTTCATGAAAAATATTTCAAAAATAGCTAGACTAGAAAAATATATATAAAAACAAACTTTTAAATTATTTTGAGGATTTTTTAATAGGCGACACCTAGTTCCATCCCGCCAAAGACTTAATTTGGTGGTCGATCATGGCTGCCAAGCAAATTTTCTACAACAATTATTCAATTGAAGTTCACAGCTGAAAATTCTAAACTATCTTCTCAGGACAATAGATGTACTTAAATATTTTATCAAAATAACTAGTAATTTGCTAAAAATCTAAAATGAAAATACTAGAGACTAAATATATACAATTTTGTCCCCAAGTTTCTAGGACTTTTCCCACAGATTTTGCAATTTTTGGGACAGTAGGGGGATGTCCCTTGGCCATACCCAAGTCCCCAAAATGTCCCCGGTATGGGGATGAGGGATTCTAGCTCGGGGAAGTGTCCCCGAGTAACATAAATAATTTTTGAATGTTGAACTCTAATGTTGCTTTCTTAACATGTCTTACATCTTGGATGTGATGAGCCTGTTGTAGCAATTCGTTTATGTGATTGCTTGCCTCCCCATTGCATTATAATAGGTAAATTTTACTGATTAATAAAAATGGTGGGTACCAGCTGCACTAGTTTTGGTCAATCAGTACATGGCATGTGGCTTCCATATTTGAGTAGACATAGCCATCTCAAGTATCATTTAAAATGGATTTTTGTGGTGTATTATGTCTTTTGTATCCCCCAAGTTCCTTAAAACCCCAATATACTTCAAACCACTATTTTAAGTAATTGGTGGTGGCATTTGCCACTAGATTATGAATTTTGGTGTGACATTATTTGTGGTGGCAATTAAATGGCTTAACTAGTATTTTTTTGCTTCATTTGTATATTTTAGATTTACATATTTATTGGATAATAAATTTTTCCATTTGATCTTCAAAATGTATCTTATTTTCAGATCAAGATATCACTTTAAGTATTTCATGCTTTGTTGTTTAAATATATTGTTAAGGTAAGAGTTTTGTGGGTACCTATTAATGTTGTGCCGATTATGTATAATCATTATGGCACTATATTTTATGTCGTGTTATGATATTAGGGATATTAAATTGGTTATGAACAGGAGGATTGAATTTTGGAGGGGAGAAAATAAGCATCAAATAACATGTAAGAGATGCAAAAAATGATTAAAAGAGAAAAAAACAAAAGGTTTGATCAGGATAGAGATTCAAACTTTGTTGGAAAATATAACAATTTTGGGTTCAGTTGAGGGACGAAAGGATTTTTAGAGTAAGATAGAGACCTTGTAAAGATTTCTATGATGAAAAGAAAAACAATTATGGTGTTATCTATGCATTCTTGCTTTTGGTTTTATCTCATGTTGTGTTCATGAATAAGAATGCTATAAGATCTTACAAATTTTATGTCATTAATGCAGCTTTACACTAGGGATGCATCAAAAGTTTGGTGCCAAGGTGGATCAAGTAGCAGCCCAGGTGTTCAATTGGTGCTTAAAGAACTTGCTGCTAACAATGTTCTTTGGGACTACATTAGTGGGAGAAGGGAGGAACATGTTGTGGACTTTGATGAACATTTGGATGATATTAGTAAGTAAGCAGATATATGAAAAAATCATTATAAGAAATATTCTAGAGTTCACACACAGAAACACCTAATAATTTCCTATCCTAATGGAAATAGAAAGATATATGTTTCTATATAATGATGGTGGATTTTGTCTAGTCTCTTGTGAGTTGTGAGTGCAGTATATAGTAATTTTTTGGTTTTCTTTTAGCGGCATCATATTTTTGGTCTAAATTTTTATTTCTAATGCTTGTTATCTACAGGGACTAGTTGAACAACAATATCTTCAACCAGACTTACATTTCACTAATTTCAAAAGCACTATATTTTCTGTATGATAATCTACAGAGGTTGGCAACTAAAGAGAAAAATTTATGGCACAAGTGCCTGTTTCAGGTTCATTTTTCTGTCATTTATGACAGGATGTAGTTATTGTGGCTTATTTCTTTGCAATTTAATTGCAAACCAAGTCTTTTTAACCCCCTGTTTTTAACACTTAGAATCACTTCCTTTATGTTTTTTTATGATACTGAGAGGTTTGGTGATTATTTTTTCCATTATGTGGTGTTCGTAGATTGCGTCTTCACTTGTTTTTTGCTCCATCTACATAATATTCCAATAACATGGTGTCCATGTTCCACTTTTCATCTACTGTTCAGAGATAATAAAATTTAATTTCCTATTTCCTATTGCTAGGGTGTTTATGGAAATATTGAATAATCTATACATTTTCATATAAACCTACTGGTACTTTTACCTATTGTTGTTTTCTCTCTGTTTTTTATTCTCTAGGATTGTCTTTAGGCTATTCTGATTGTAGAATATTTTTCACATTGTCCCTGTTAACTAAGTTGGTTACTTTGGTCTTTGGTATATATATCTAGCAAAATGGACAGAGGCTTTCCCACTACAATATCTTTGTCTTATCTTGAAAGAGGTCTACTATTTCTTCTTGAATGTATTCTACAGTAGATTTGTACATCATATAAAAGATATACGTTCAAAACAACACAATATTTGCTCTCTCCTTAGTACAAAAGAAAACAATCTCTATAATCTCTACTTTGTGAATCTTTATGTATTAAAACTAGGTCTCAAGGCATGATGTTCTTTGAAAGAACTTTAAGATTTCTTCATGATGAAAACCTACCATAATAGAGGAAGTGAAACAAGGAATAACAAACCTGGCATGCAAAATCATGGTAATGTGTCTGAATACTGCTTTCACCTCCTCCCACACATGCAAGGTAGCTTCCAACTCCCTCTTCAACACTTTGGCCGCCATAAAAAAAAATCTCCTCTTCTTACATTAAAACTATTGTTGGAAGCATTATATTTAGAGTTCATTGTTTGAAATTGCCCCTTTCCTATTCAAAACTCGCTGCTCTTGATTGACATTTTTTGTTCAATTCCTTCTTGGGCACCATTTCTCCTTTGTTTAAAGCTTTCATGGAAAGCTACAGGGGTTTAGGACTCTTTTCCTTATTTGATCAAGTCACTTTAAATAGGATTTAGGAATTAAGTATTTGACAATTAAAACCTCTCCATATACCTCTTTTTTTATCATTTAATCCCCAAAAATCTTTTTACACCACATAGGAATATTTACTTCTTTTACTCAGTCCTAAGATTTAGTACTCAGCTAATTCATCATGAGAAGTGAAAAAATACGTAGCCGCCTTATCATTAACACGTTTATCATTGATGTAGACTATTGTAGCATTATTCTCTATTAATCCATTTCATTCATTGTTACAATAGTTTGCATTAATAATATGGCTAAGCATTACTCCATACCTATTCTTGCAAGTGTTTTCCTACTATTTTCATGGTCTTCACACTTTTCCTCTTTTGTGATGATCTCTATCTTGCCTTTTGAAGATGTTACTATAAGACTTTGATTATGAGTTGAGACCTCTTTTATGGGACAGTGAGTAAAACCACTATGTATAGTATTGTTACTACTTGGGTGCCTTCACCTAGGTTTTAAGCTTGTGCTTCTAATATTTGCCTTAAATCTTTTCTCACAAATTGTGAGTTCACCATCATCGACATGGGCAAGCTCAAACAATGTTTTGCTCCTTTGCTAAAACTTTAATTTCTAAAATAGTGCAAAACCCTCGCTGGACATCTAAAGACTTTATTTCAATGGATAGAAAAAGCGAGCTTGGAAAGTTGAGACAAAATTGGGAAGTACTCTAAACAAATATTTTGATATCTTCCTTCTACTTCTATGTTATATTCTCCTATATAGTAGACTGAATTCTATTGTTTAGAGTATACTTTTTGTACTGAACTATTAGTATCTTTTTTGCTACTTTTCTTCTCTTATCATGTCTCTTGTTTATTAAAAGATAGCTGCTATATCCTCTTCTATAAAGAACTTTTGCCAAGCTTATTTTTTGTCTTCTTTCTGATGTGCATCATTCCTTCAAGTACTCATGACTTTTTTTGTTTCATGCAATTATTATTTATTTCCCATTTCTTTTCACTTCCTCTTAAATATCCTAATTATTATCAATAATCCCTTTGAAACAAATTAATTTCCCACATTCTATATAATTACTAATTTCTACTTTTATCTTGCAGGTACAATGCTTCAACACTGAAACATAGTAGCCACCAATTAACAGATACCTCACATTCATAATTTATCCTCAAAATTATGCAAAATACTTATTATATAATTTTCATCACATTTTTCCTCAACTAAATGTTCTTGTAAGAGTCACAACACTTAATATTACTATCCTCTTAACTCTGTGCTTTCCTTTACCATGCATGTATTACAAATAAATCACTCTTACTATCACAAACTCATACTAATACCAAATAAAGTTAATATTAATACTAACATTATAATGCATATAAAGTTAATCGAGTTACAATATAACAAACAAGCTTGCTAAAATCTAAAAATAGCTGATATTCTAACTTATTTACAATGCTTTCTCCATTTAAAAAATCAACAGAAGATTGCACAAATATAATATTCTTCCTCTACTAAATAAATTTATATAAAACAATGATATTCCACTTTAGATAGCATTTTATTGGGGCCGTTTTGTTCTAATCAATAGCCAGAAGGAAGGCTTGGCATGAGACAAGTTTTGCAAATACTTGAAGAAGAATCTCCAATACCAACTCTTGATGATATGTTTTATGTGGAGATTAGTGGACCCAGTAGTACTTGGAAGTCTCCACCATATTTCAATCACAACACAGATGCTTCCATTTTCATGTCTTTAGACAAACAACATACTCTTCACAATTAGGTCAAATGTCAGCCTTCTTAAACTCGTTTTATGGTAGAGTGTATACAGTGGAATTTTGTGAGGTGTGTTTTCTCTACTTTCTTCTTGTTAGTGTAAGGAAGAAAAGGTGTGCGGAAATGCTTCCTATGCTAATCTTGAGAGGATGATTTTGCAAATGTCAACTTAACTATCACAGAGATCATAAGAGGCAAATAGAGTACAAATGAAACAAGAAACACATAACACAATGATTATCATGGGGAAAACCCATATAGGTGAAAAACCCCACACTCTAAAACATGCATAGTATATTAACAAATCAACAAGAGATTACAATACACTTGCAATGCAAGTTCTTACAAGAGGATCACCTCAACTCAAGCTCAGAGAGACTTCACTAGCATCCTTCTAGCACCCAACCTTGTAAACCAAACTCCATCATACAAACTCATCTCCAAGCCCTCATTATATAGGAATTTTACAACCTGGAAACCATTTGTGGTTTTTCAATACCATGGGGAAAACCTCCATGATATGTGTTGCCCACCCTTGACATTTGTTTTTCCAAGATAAGAAAACCAGGTTAAAAATAGTTACTCACGTCCAAACTCTTATCCCCTATTTTTGACCCTCATAACTAACATGAAATGTGTCATATAATCTCTAAAACTGGCCCTCCTATATTATACTATGGACAAGGCATCCTTTGACAACTCAAATACCTTTTTCCAAGGCACCGACACATGGAAAACCTCCCAACGACATTTGAAACAATTTACTAAAAATTGCAAGGTTAAGACACATGTATCTCAACAGTTAGGGATTCAAATTCTTCTTTAGACTTAGGAATGTAGGTATTTGTCCCATATTGGAATACAAAACCCATAATTGAAGCTTAGTATAGACTGTAATGGCAACATTTATTCACTTGGTTGGAAATCATTGCTTTTATACTGAGTATCATAATTTGTTGTTGCTAATATTTTGAAATTTCTTAGGGCATGGTTAGTTTCCCGATCAGAAGCAACTGACTATTTGTCAAGTAATGGTTGATGGTGTGAATCATATATCCCACTGAGTCAGCTTTATAGTGCTTTCCCCCAAATTTCTCCCCCAATCTAATTCATTATTATGAGAAGAGGCAGGTTTATAGTGGTCTTTAATTAGAATTTATATCTGAGAATGCAACAAATTCATTGAACCAATTATTGGCGATGATAGATACAAGAATCAAAGTGTTGATTTAGTTGAAAGATAATAAAAGAGTCCAACTGATTTTCCTATGTCTTAAAAAGAAAACTGATCCACATGCCATGTTCTTTTAAATCCTAATCAATATATATTTTGTGTCCAAAAATCAGCAAAATAGTATATCTATGGTTATTTTTTATATGTTGTTGACAACTTTCCAAAATATTGAAGGTATGTTAAATGTAATGATTAAACAATTTAAAAATTAATTTATTTGGAGAAGATAGTATATATAGATTTAGAATTGAAATTTAAGTGAAGAAATATATATAGAGAGAGAGAGAGGGGATGGAAGGAAAGAGACTAATTTGAGAATGATAGAGAAGAAATACTAATTATTTGAGATAAGATATGAAAACATATGATATGACAAACATGAATTATGAGATCTAGAAATATGTTAAAACCTAAACCAAGGTCAATTTTTGTCCTATTCTTTTAATTATTTTTGAATGTGGCCTTGAATCTTAAAATGCGATTTCAATCTTTTAAGAAATGCTCATCCTTAAAAAATTTAGTGGTTTACATTTTATCATAACTTTTGAACCATAGCTCTAGATCGTGCCTAAAATTGACCACTTATAAAAAATAACTATGATATCTGATTTAGAAATTTATCAAAATTCATGGAATTATATGGTTTGTCAAAACATGAATCTCTATCAAATGCTTGATCTAAAAATGGTGGCATCATCCTATTAAATTGTTTAAAATTCTAGTAATTATAATAATTCTATACAACTCACTACTTAGAAAATAAAAATGGTTTCCACAAAGAGGAACTATGAAGGCTGGTAATGTAGGGTGTGGAAGTTTACTAACTTCCCCCTTGCACCTTGTTCAAGCCAAACATTTCAACTAATAGTGCAAAAGTAAAATGAGTACTAATGTAGTTGTAGGAAGTTGTTCTAAACATTCAAAATTCTATAGATAGATATGTGTGTATATTGTACATAATATATGTAATATGATGATTGTACACCTTCCTATTATTGGCTCTAAAGTGTTTATGTTGAGCATTTTACTCTGTGTACTTTGAGATACTAGATAATTGCATTTTCATGCTTATATGATCTACATATGTTGGTTGTATGACAATATGTATGTCTTTCCTATATGATGCATGATATACCCATTGAAAAGTTTATGTTGTTCTTCGTCTATCATGTACACATAGCAAGTACACTTTACATGAGAATTCAATTTGTATGTATAGTGAATTTTTGCACTTGAATTTGGAGGTTTGAGTTATTCCCCAACAATGATTAAATTTGAGATGGCACATTAGGTTGTTTGATTATTATATCTGATCTTACTTGATTTGAGTATGATGCATGTTTTTGTTGACCTCTGCTAGCCTAGATCCAAACTAGAGGAGATTCTAAAATCTATTATAATTTTAAAATATTAGTATATACCCAAGTTAAATGGTAGTTTAATTTTTTTGATGGTCATGAATGGTATTGATGGATTCAAAGATTTTAATTTTGTCCAATGTTTTATTTTTGCAAATTAGGAAAAATATTTGTAAGTTAATTATGTTGGGAAAAATTTATTGAAATGTGGTTTGCATATTTTTATTTAAATGCCTATTTAGATATGTCTATAAAATATTACGACTTATTCATTTTAAATCAATTAGATGAAATACAAATTAAAAAAAAAAAGAAATATAATAAAATTTTTTTAAAAAAAAACAAAAAAAAAAAAGCATGAAAAAATACAACAAAAAGCAAAGGTAATTAGCTATTTTCAAGGAAATGGCTCTCAAAAACCCTCTTCAAGATAAAAAATCAAAATGAGAAAATTGGGCTAAATCAAATGGTAAAGAAATAGATTTTTGATTGGTTGGGATATGAAAAGAAAGTGGATTGCTTGTGTCAAGATATATGTATTTGAGTTTTATTAATTTTTCATTTTTGTTTGTGCCATCAAATTTCAGGTAACTCGCTCATTTCTCTTTCTTTATTTATGATCCTTTTATTGAATTAAATTTCACCCCTAAGGAAGAACAAGAAATGCCCAATAGAATTTAAATCAAATGAGAATAAGAGTAGGATTTAATTATTGTTTTAAATATATGTTTCCATTTTATGCTCTCAAAATGGCCGATTTCTTTAAAAGCTCATAAATTGAAATTGAGTTCATATTGTGGATGCTTTTTCATTTTTAAAACCAAATGCTACTTATTTTTTGGAATTTTTATAATATGAAAACTTGAAAATTCAAGGTTTCATCAATGGAGCTCGAAGAAATCTTTTGCTTTTTTTAAAGCAACTTTTAAATTAAAATTTGAATCATTGATGTGTTTTAAGATATTTTACATGAAAAAATTGATGAATCCTTCAAGAAAATTAAATAATAAAAAATTAAAGATCATCTTCAAATTTTTTGTTCTATTGCCATTGTGTTGTCATTGATGTCAATTGGTATAGAAGGATGCAACTAGTATGGGAAAGTGATGACATTAGTCTCATTGATGTTAACGAACATTGTGATGTTATTGATGATCACCGATACACAAGTTACTACTAACTTATGTTGAAAACAAGTATTGGAGACCAGTATGGTATGATCATTAGCAAGTATGGTGTTGGCATTGAATTATTGCCAACCAGCAAGCATTTGAGAGAAGAGACCGGTGAAGGGACATGTTAATGGTTAAAGGCATAGTGTTGCAAACAAAAATGTGTAAAACAGGTATAAAGACATGGCATCCAAATTGATGAAAATGTAACATGATGACATCTGTAAGTGAGAAAAGTTGTTGGTTGTTTATTGTGATGAATTGGCAGAATGTTATTTGAATCACATTAATACTAGAGGTGAAGTATGTGCAGACCACCGGTATGTAGTGTAAAGTCATACTAGGAGGACTCCCACCAGATGAAGAAGTTATCACAAGATTAAGTGAAAGGTTGACTGAGAGTGTGGTGCTTCTATGGTCAATGATGACATATGTCAAGGTGAATATGTTTCCTCCCCTCAGTGAATTCACATTTCTACTGGTAGAATAATTCCCTCAGATAAGATTGCCAGAGCAGGCGAAGGCAAGTGATTGGATGCACAAACTAGATGAGAGAGTCGAAGATGAGAAAGCCTCCAAAGTGTGAGATCAGAGATGAACACTAGATCAGTGTGCAAAAAGACATGGTGTGCCACCAGGATAGAAAATGGAGCTTTAAGATGATGAGTGGTATTGGTACAGGTGTAAAACAGTTGGAGTTTGATGGCTTGGTGTCATCAAGGGTTTCACCGATGTTAATGCAGAGAGTTACTCACTGGCAAACATATCCACTAGAATCTGCATTGGTGATTATTGACATGTTGTGTCAACCAGTGAGAGAATAGAGAAGGGACAAAGGTATACATTGGCAAGAAAGAAAAGGTGAAGATATGAGGGTATACCGGTAAGGTAAGATACATCGGTTGAGTAGCTGGTCAGTGACTTTGTCTAAACTGACACAATGAACTAAGGTGGATGCTGATAGTGATGCCACATGAAGCTGAAGTGGAATGCATGCACAGGTTGGTGAAGAGTGTCGGTGAGGTAGTTAGTGGTAGGTTGACACCAATGTTGACTACGTATTCCATAGATCAGTTGTAGAAGGTTTGTGGCTCAAAGCTGATTGAAGGAACATATTGGTGAGTTGATCAAGGCAGGATGATCCAATCTTTATGCTCGCTTGTTGAAGGAATTAACTGAGACATTTATGGCATTTGATAGATGCAAATCGATATACAAGGTCATGTTTGCTAAGTAGAGAAAAATTATATTGAAAGGCAAGTTAATGGCGATGATGTGCAGGGAGTTGTCTTGGAGATCAGATCAAATAAGATCTAAGTGGATTCGATGTGCCTTGTGATCAATGAAAGAAACCCTAATGGCGCCAAGTTCAAACTCACATCTTTGCAGGAAAATATAGCTATATGTATGTGAGCCAAAGATATTGTTTGTGCCGTTGAATGAGAGTGTGTTGCTACATTAGAGAAGAGATCAATCAAGTACTCAATGAGTATCACAAGAGAGACTGTGTGTGGGAGAGAATTAGGTTGAAAGAATCCACCGACAATAGTAAGGAACTAGTATTTTGCAAGTGAGTGTGTGAGAGAAGTATACTGGTGGTGACTAAAATGATAGAGAAGAGGCATAGAAGATTGCAAAGAAGGGAAGCTAAGGACCGACAAGAATTAGATGGTAGATATGTGGCTAAGGTATCAAGACTGATGGTGGAGAGCAGCAGAGAAGTTGAGAGGTGAGACAACCAGCAGTGAGAGAAACAACAAAGAGAGAACCAATAGAGAAGGAGAAGAGGCCGAAACGATAAGGTTGTAGCAGGAGATAGGGTTGCAGTAGTGAGAGGGTGAAGGAGAGAACCGACAGTGAACCAAACAAGGGATCTAGTAGTGAAATTTGTAGAAGTGTTACAAAATCCATTTGTAACAAGGCTATTAACTTGTAAATGATTATTCTTTGTATTCACTGAGTTGTAGCTCGAGGCAGGGGTTGTAGCTCCTTGGGTTGGTGCTCCTTGGGTTAGTGCCCTAAACATTTTAATCATAGATTTATTGTGAGGCTAGATTGGAGCAGTATTCTCTAGCATCTTTTCTCACCAAGGTTTTTCCCATCTTGAGTTTTCTTCGTATATGCTAGTGTTATGTGATGTCCCTTTATGTGTGAATGCATTTCTGATTATTCTCCCCACTAACGAGTAATTTTGCATTGGGTTAGATCTCATAACCAGTATACACACATAGGATAGTTAAGGGATAAGTTTGAAAACCACTGATTAACCCCCCTCTCAGTGGAGCATTGTGTCTAACAATTGGTATCAGAGCCTAGGTTGTTGATTGATAAGCTTTCTCTAGCTTGGGTAGATTCTTGTATTTGGACACAATGGTCTATTTACTACCAAACCTTGCTCCTGTGTTTTATTGTTCAAAGTATTTCATTTGGAGTAGTAGAATGGAAGTCTACCTATCCTCCCTAGGGTTTGATGTTTGGATGTCAGTTGTAAATGGTCACCTTAGTCCAGTCAGTCCTCCCATCATTGCTAATGTAGAAAGAATAAACAGGTGCAATGAAGAAGCAATGGAGGCCATATTCATTGGAATATTGGGTGATGTTACTTCACACGTGGATAAGTGTAGATCTGCAAAAATTTTGTGGGACAGATTAAAGAAGCTATATGGGAATGAGCCTACAACTATAGGATCAGTTTGTGAAAATAAGAAAATCAATACAACAAATACATGTGTAGGTGTTGAAGGAAGACCAGTCAGCTATTATAGCAGTGATGATGAGGAAACTCATCTCCTCATGGCACATGAGATAGAAAGTGAGATGAAAACATCTCAAAGTTATAATGCAGATGAATCTCACCTCGAAGATTTATTTGGGAGTGATGAAGAAGATAAAGAGGAAATTGAGGCAAAAGTTGATCTAGAAGGTGAGTTTCTAAGTGACCTTGGTGAACTGAAAAATGTTAGAAATTAATTTAAAAATTATAAGAAATTAGTTCATGAAGAATGTAGCTAGTTGACAACTTGCCTTGAAGAATCCAACCAAAAGGTCAGTTTATTGACCACTCAACTAGAAGAGGCAAAAATAATGGCTGGTGATTTGAAATTAGTCTTGGAAGCCAAATATGATCTAGGGTTTATGTTCTCTAAGGTTTATCTGAGAGTTTTGTATGCCTCATCTTATGTCGTCCTATGGATGACCTTACATGGTTGTATGTTTTGCAACCATGTATTTTGTGAGAAGTGTTTTGAATTTTAGTTGGAAATACATAAGTCCATTACAATGACTCTCCCTAAACTCCATTTCTATGATATTGTCCTTTGAGTTTTTGAATTGGTACCCTAGATCTTATTTATGTTTATTTAGAAGTGACTTTGGTATGTTGTGTATGATGCATGTTTACTCCATTACTGGTGTAAGTGTCCTTGTGGCCAATGTGTCTATCTCATATCATGGTATGTGTATATCTTTGGATTCTACATGGTAAGACAACATAGAACCACCATTGGGAATTGGAGGATCTTGGCTGGAGATTTAGGATATCTCGTAGGTAAAGGTTGATTCATTTTTTTTTGTATAATATTGTAAAAATGTAAGTGAATAAAATTTTATCCCTCACAACTTTTTGTAATTAATTTATTACACCTTATTTTTGGGTGGACTATAAATGGACTACATATGTGGTACCAATGTTATATGTGCATTAATGTGTCTTAGTTTTGGAGTTGCACATGCGTACTGGGGTATATGAAGGATTGTGGTGGGCCTAATAGGCCCTTAAGTAGCAATGATAATTAAAAAAAACTGAGTTAGGCAACTTGACGTAAAAATTTGAATAAGTTACCAACATTAATTCAAAAAATGTAAGAATAAAGTTTCTAGAAAATTAAATGTAGTTTCTAAGATACTAGTTGTTTTCTGAAAGAAAAAAAGTATATTTGACAAAAAATTAAAATTTCAATGCAGTAGTACTAAAATTTCAGGAAAGAGATAAGAAGGAGGTGTTTGTCTGAAAACCTTAACTACAATCAAATTAAAATATTTTTTTATAAGATTTTAGATATAAGTAGAAGACTCATGTCTAGATGTGACACATATTTTTTTGTATTTTTTTAAAATAAATAATTAATTGTGATTTTTTTTACTACAGTTCTTTTAAAATATTACAACTTGTATGTTTGACCACCATAACTTGGTCAAAAATTTATGAATTATTTTTTTAATTCTATAGTATGTGAAGCTTAGAATGTGGCACATGTTTCAGATTCAAAAAATGTGATACTATTTCAAAGTTATATATTATTTTTAATCATCCTATCAATTAGGACTTTAGTCAGAATATCACCACTTTTTGTCCCCTCATGATCTTGCACATACCCACTATCATGTATGCTATTTAAATTTTTCACACAATTTGATAAAATAAACTTATAGCATATTTATTTTTGTTTTCAGATGTATTCTACTTCCAATAAAAATAAATTAACCAATAAAATCTCTAGTATTTTACTCATTCCCTCATATCTATTTGGTTGTACATATTGTCCAATCTTCAGATCATTTAGGACCACTCAAGCTCTTTAAGAGTAGACAAATGGTGTGGAACATAATTTCCACTTCATTGCTCATGTCCTAGTTCTTGTTTTTATATATTGTGAAGGTTCCCTCACTGTGAGGAGTCTTCCTATTCATGGGCTAGTGTGTCCTTTGAACTGAAGTTCTAGGATGACTATGGACTTTAATATCAGATTTCAATAGTCCATAATAATAAGCTATAGGTTTTCTAGAATAAGATTGTGTTTTCTTTTTTACATCACTGTTTCGGATCACACTTTGTGATCCATCATTAGGATAGTAGAGGATCTTATGACTCCTATCTCTTTCTACTATCTTGATGATGGATCAGAGAGTGTGATCCGAAATGTTGATGCAAAAAGGAAAACACAATCTAATTCTAGAAAATCTACAACTTATGGACTTTGAGCCATTTTATCAAATTTTTCAGTTAAATTTTTGCTATATGACCTTGGTTGTATTTCCTAAGGGATTAGTATGTCCTACAAAGTAAACCATGGCTTAGGTTTTCTCACTAGTCAACACACTAGTGCTAGACCAAGACTACAACACTTATCTACGACTACAACACTAGTTTTTTGGTATTTTAATCAATTATGAGAAAAATATTGTATACAAAATTTGTTCCCTTAGGCTTATATATCATTCCCATATATATGTTTTATCAACAAGTGTCATTGATAAATATTTTTTACATCTCCTTCCCTTGTGACACACTCAAGGTTAGAGGGTCTAATGTGGGTTGTCCAACCTTGTAGCCAAACATTCATAGAACACAACAAATATTTGAATGTGGATAAAAATAGAAAATTTTATTGACAAATGGGTGTTGTTTACATGTCCATGGTTCCCCAAATAATCAATACCCTTAGGCCATTGGCCCACATGTAAGAATGCAAATGATTGTGGGATTGTTACATTTAAAACCTAAATCACACATACATTCAATTTAGTTTGATTATATATTAAAAAATGGGAACATAGATCTAAGTGTTTAGCTCTTTGTTATTAGGACTATAGATGAACCTATTTATGTTCCCTAATCATTTGAATGCATAATTGATATTATTTATTTTGCATTCATATGCTAGCAGCCCATTTCCTTCACTTATCAAACACTAGTCCACAATGGAATCACCCAAAATAAACATGACAAAACTTCTAAATTCAAATGATAGCCTTGATCTATAAACAAACATGGCCTTATTGTTGGCCTAAATCTAAATGGTTATTTTGAAAAGGTTTTAGTTGCATATATATGTGACTTGATTATCCTTTACAAGAACAAGAAAAATTATTATTATTATCATGATCCATTTTATCAAAGAATCAAGAGAGAAATTATCAAGAACACTATAATCTATAAAAAATAATTATAATCAACTATTTTTTCCTATTGGTTGTTATTGTTATGTTATGCACTAATTGTATGAATTCAAGGAGAATTACATCACCACCTTATGTAGGATACAAGAAACGGTTTCACATTTGATGTAACTTTGTTAATATGGCACTTCTATCATTATTTTCATCTCTAAGCCCTCGCGATTATGTTGTCTTTATCATTATTATCTAAATCACTATTGTAAAAGTGGGAACATCAACATGTAGTTTGATTGAGGTAAGTTCTTATACATCACAACCACTTTCCCTATTTTCATGTGTACAAGCAGAGATCTTGATAATTCAAACTTTAAGGAGCTATAGGAAGGAAGAGTGGATTGTGATAGAGATTGTCACACTTGGGGTTGTGCAAGCTCTAGAAACTCTTTCCCTAGTACTATTTTCATGTCTATTTTTTCCCCATTTCTAGTGATAAGGTTCTAAACCTCTACTAAGTATATTCTAATTAACAGTTCCATGTCTCTTAGCACTTGGACACTAGCACCCCATGTTGGTGTCTTTCTCAGTCTACTATATATTTTAACGCTAGATTCTTCTCTATATCATCTTTTTATATGTACTTTTAATTTTTTATTTGTTAAATTCTCTAACATCTACATTTTATTAATACAATTATTTGATCCATAATGGATTAATTCATTACACAAACTCAATAATGCCCATCATGTACAAGAAAATATAATTGAACCTATGTAGCTTTGATATTCCTTGAGTATTGTATCCAAGCCCATTTACATTCCCCCAATGTTGTATTAGAGAATGATTTATATAGGTTAATAATGATTATTTATCATCAATCGATGAAAGATTTCTTAACGTAGCTTATGACATTCAATTATAATGTTCTTAAATTTTAGTCTCATTACGAGGATTTCTAGAATATCAAGACTACCAATATACTAAACAACTATAGCTTTCTTGGCTACTAACTTTAATTCCACTATCACCTACACTGCATATTATGTTGTTGGAATGAACGAGGGATTAAGGGAAGATGTAGGCACATTTATGGCTCTGATGGCCTGCACAAAACTTTCATTCACATTTAGTATGGAATCAAAGATGTGTGTAGCATATGAAGATTCAGCCTTAGGGTTATCCACAATTCATAAACTTTATTTTGTCTGATGTAGGTAAACATTATTGGTGATGTTTTCGGCAAGGAAGGAATTCATAAGGAACATTTTAAGTTCCTAATTGAGGACTAGAACAATGCCCTTTTGCAAGTGGGCCAAGGTGTCAAAAAATTTAGTAATGTCTAGTGTTATAGGGGACTTTCTTTTTGTTTCTTGGGTCCTCTAATAAACTTACTAGGTTATTATAGTATGCTTTATGTTAGCTCATATTTTGGACATTGGTTACTCTCTAGATGCTTATGTTTATAACTGTCGAATTGGAGTGAGTTTAGCTGTACTAGTTTGCTGTAGTTTTTGTATTGCTTTTGGAGGCCTTTGGGTTGTCATTGTTATAGGGACAACACACTTGTTATGCTAATTTAATATAAACAATAATTATATATTTCTTAAGGATATCATTTCAAAATGAAAAGTACCAAAGGCTATTTAATAATATAATATGCTAACAATATCAAAAATATTGATGAGAATGAATGATACAAGGAGAACACAAATTAAATCTCAAATATCAAATTGATGTTTATTATATGGTAGAATAATAGTTGAAGAATTTGAATGCAAAATGAGGCAACATGGAAACACTATAATAGTTTCATATGCATAAACATATGAAGATTGAATATTAGTGTAAAGAAAAACTAACAAGAGAAGCACCATATAAAAGAGAAATAATTAGATTATAACCATTATATAAAATGGGTTACTTATACCATACAATAATATAAAACATATCAGATGGAATATTAGTGTAAAGAAAAACTGACACTTGATATGAACATATGACATTACTATCAAGGTAAAAATTTCATGCCATTATGCATAATTATCTACAAAACAATCAGAGCTTGAAGATAATTTTAATTAACACTATTTATCATATTTTGTGAGAAACGTCATTCCCATTGTATTATCCACAACAAAATCCATTTATTAATAACAAAGGATAATGCATAATCATAATAGAAGGAATGTGTACTTATTGAAAAGACCAATAGATCACATATTATACAATGGAATTGATATTTACTTTGAAATTCTATTTGAAGATGCATCTAAAATTTTTCTAGTGACACCAATACAAAGAGAGTAAACGTGTGAATTTCCCTTATGATTAGCTTGCAATTGAATATTACACAGATCTAAATGCATGACTCTTCCAAAAGTAACAATTGAGAAAGGACATGATTAACATTTGTGGCTATCTCTTATATGAACTCCTTGAATCAACATAGTATTATACAATAATTCTAATATAAGCATTATGAAAAGATGAAAAATATAACATGTCAAAAAAATTAAGAGTTCGGGAATAAAGACTTAAGTGTATTGTAATAGAATGTCTTTGGGCACATACGAGTGTTCTTTGGGTGTGTTACTTCAAGTCGTCTTAATTTTAATCTGAAACAATCTTCATGGTTGAACTATCACTTAATGAGTATTATGTCTGTTTCAATTGTTTTCATGGGTGGCGAGAAAGTATGCAAGTATTAATTGCATAGCTTGACTTGACTTGGTATGCTAGATGGATACCTACACCGAGAATTATAATTTTTGATAAAACAAGAAGACTTGAGAAATTGACAAACTAAAGGGATGGGAATTGCATCCCATGAACCAAATCAAGGATTATAATTCATTGATTTAAAACCTTATAATGTATTGGTGGATGCCATTTTTTTTTTCAAAATAAAAAACTATCTGATGAAATCAATGAGGACTTTGGAGAGTAAATGAGTCGAATTTTAAAAGTTTAGTCTATCCAGATCTCTTTTATTGTCAAGAGATTATTGGCGTGAGTAGATTCTCAATCGGGACTATTCACCGACTTTGTGTGGTGCACAGACATTTAGATTGTCTTAAGCATCTCTTAAGACAATCGGGTATGGGAGGTTTTAAACCAAGGGATTTGTTGGTGTTTGAGTCCAACTAATTTGGTATGAGAGGTTTGAAAAGTTACTTTGAAGTTACTGATAGTAACAATGTGCTAGTAGAATTAAAGGAAGAAATAATATCAATGTTGATCACTTAAAGTATTAATAAAAGATATGGTCTTTTTAGGTATGGTATTTTTTCATAATGGTTTCTTCACATATATCATATGTTTTAGTTTGTAATTCCTTCATGGTCATTTGTATTTTCATTGACCATTTATCATGGTTGATGAACTTGGCTACTTTATGTTTACAACATAATTTCATTGTCTAGTTATATTTTATTTATACATGTACTATTACAACCAAGTTAAATTTTTTAGTAAAAGATTTTTTTTTTGAGTGTTTCATAAGGTTTTTTAGTTGTTATGGTAATGTGCTATTCTATTTATAGTTTTTAAAGTACTTAGTATATTTTGACTATTGAGTTATTGAGATTGTTGGGAGATTGTTGTAGTCTCTTGGATTTGGTTGTTGGACTTTCATATGTTGTTGTCATTGATGTCAACATATTCCTATGAGTTTTTCCAGTGAGATTGTGAAGATTTATTGATTTGGTTTGATGTTCTTTGGTTACCGGTTCCTAGTGGTGTTCCTGTCGGTATTCCCTTCGATATATTTTTATATGATGAGATCTTGTGCTAAGACTTTGGCATGTTGCTTGGGATGATCTTGTGTATCTTCATTTCAGATGGTTCATGATTTGGTGACCTGCAAGTTATCTTTCTTTGTGACAATTGTTGGTTTGGTTGTGTTCTTGAGCTTTGAGATGTTGACCGATGAGGATTTGGAAAGAGATGATTGTGCAACTATTCCTGATGATTCTAACATGTTTTCTAGTGTTTCTTAATTGTGTCCTATTTTTCTTGGTGATTTGCATTGATCGTTGTGCGAGTTTTGGTGATTTCTTTCAACTGGTGATGATTTGAGTGTTTCTTGTGGTGTAATGTCTTGTGGCTGATCTTGGCATGATTTCTAGTGGATAAGATCATTTGAAAATTTGACTTAGGTCCATGCTATGTAATTTAAATGAAAATATTGGTCTGGTGGTCAATCTTTGTCTCATGTAATGTAATTTTTGTAATTTATGAGTTGAGCGTTTAGCGGACCTTACTATCAAGGTTGATGATTTATATATATAGGTGATATACTTATGTAATTTAATTGATGTGATGTCTACATTATCAGAGAGATTTGTATATGACAAAAGAAGATATATCATTCAGTAAAGTGTTGTGGTAAGATCAGTGTTGCAGGGCAGACAACTCTTCTTAACTAGAACTGTTGTCAGGCATTTGTAGATGCTAATATTGAAGTTCATTTCTTTAAAATTGTATTCCGATTCATTTTGTAAGTTAGTGAGACTTCCCTGAGGGTTGGAGCCTTCCAGGCATATACCTTTTTGGCAGTATGTCTGAATGCATGTGCATTCCCCATCGTAATATTTTCACATACTGCTACAAAGTATCATCTTATTGTGGGTAGGTTCCCACCATAGTTTTTCCCTTAATCAATTTTTTCACATCAAAAATCTTGGTGTTGTGTGTTGTGTAGTTCATTTCCCAATCTTTCAATTGCTGCAATTTATCAGTTTGTGCTTTGGTATTTAATTATCTGATTTTTGGTGAAGATTGATTCAACCCCCCCTTCTCAGTCTTACTTCTTGATTGCTGCTAACAATTGGTATCAGAGTTAGATCCTCTGGTAGAGTCTTAATCACTTGAGGAGATCTGGAATGGAAGCTCAAGGTGTTCTTTTCAAGAAGGATAGTCTAAGGTTTGATGGAAGCAACTATACCATGTGGAAGAACCAGATGGAGGTGCACTTGAAATGTCTTGGAGAAGATTACTGGAAGATTACTAAGAATGTCTATGGTGTTCCTCAAAATGGACCATCCACTCCTGAAGAAGTTAAGGAAGATGAATATAATATTAGAGCGAAGGAAGCATTAATCTATGCCCTAATTGATTTTAAAATGACAAATGTAATGGAACTTTAGACTGCACATGAGATCTGGGTAAAGCTTGAGATCTTGTATGAAGGTGATAGTCAAGTGACAGTTGCTAAGTTGCAGAGCTTGAAAGGAAAGTACGAGACATTGAAGATGAGAGATGATGAGAACATACATTCATATATACCTAAGGTGAATGCACTTGTCCTTGGTATCAGAAATGCCAGTGGAAAGATTGAGGAAGATTAGATTGTTGCTAAAGTGTTGAGATCTTTTCCTCCTACTTACAAACATAAGGTTGTTGCTATAGATGAGATCTCAAATGTGACTATAGTAACAAGAGAAACGTTGGTTGGAAAATTTGCTGCATTTGAGCTAAGCAAATTTTGAGAATCACATGGAAAGTCTAAGACAAAATTTAAAGCATCAACATCTATCTCTGGTAAGTAGAAGTATGATCCTGATGAGTGCAAGATATCTAGGTATGAAAGAGAAAGAAGAGAGATTGCAGAGAAAGAGAGAGAACTTGATGAGCTTGAAGCATTGATTTCCCAGAGATTCCCTAAAGGTGTCAGTAAGTATGATGGAAAGTTGCCTTTGAAATGTTTTACTTGCAATAAGATAGGACATTTTGCTTCTAGATGCCCGGAGAGAATGGATAAGTATGCTAAACATGATAGGTTTGATAACTATGATAGGAATGATAGATATGATAAGCATGATAAACCTTATAAGTCTAACTAGAAGTTTAGGAACCAAAAGAACTGTTATTATGTTGTAGATGAAGGTGTTATAGATGAAGAATAAAAAGGTGATGAAGTTGTGTTTATTCCCATTAAGGAAGATGGACCTATGCCTATTATTTCCACTAGCTCTTCTGTTGAAGAAAAATATTTGGGTACTAAAGTTCAAGAAAAGAGTGTATGGGTGATTGAGAGCGGTTGTTCACATCATATGGCCGGTGATAAAATAAAATTTGTTAGTATAGAAAAGTATGATGGTGGAATAGTCAAATTTGGAGATGACAAAGCCTGTGTACTATGTGGGAGAGGTTCTATTTATTTTGATTGTAAGCATAACACTAATGATGTGTTGTATGTTCAAGGTTTGAATCATAATCCTTTGAGTGTTGGACAAATGGTTAATAAGGGTTATGATCTATAATTCAAGGATGGTAAATGTAAAATCTTGAATGCCTCTAGTACAAAGATTGCATTTGAGACTAAGACTAAAGGTAACATTTTCCATTTTAATGCAAGTGAAACAAGTTGTTTGATTGCTAAGATAGATGAGAGTTGGTTATGGCATAGAAGGACATGTTGTTGGTATTTTGGTATGGTTTTGTCATTGATGTCAACACCTACTTAAAACAAGCACTTTATCTTTTCCAAATCAGCATGGCACACTATGGAAATGATTTATTATTGATGTAAATGCATCAAGCTGACATGTTTAATCGGTTATTGCATCAGATATTATATTATATGTAAAATGTTTTATTGTAATATCTTGTAGAGTTGACCTACTAAAATTGGTCTTAGGTTATGATATAAATGTAAGATCTTATTTGTAAGATCAAAAGTGGAATGTGGAAAAGAATTGAGTGAAGGTATATGCGAGATTAAGCAGAGGAATACACGAAGACATCATTTGAAGGTGAAGCTAGGTTTTTGTATAAGCATATCAGCATTACACCGCTACTGAATCTAGCATATGAAGATGCTATTTTGTGCAGTACATTCGTATTGGATTTAACCATCCAAATGTAGTTAGTATGACTCCCATTTTGTGATTGAGTAGTGAGCTCTAGGCTGTTGGCCTTTCTGCATGTGCAGACCCCATTTATGTACACTTACTATCTGTAGTCGTATCATCTGATTGTGGGTAAGGTTTCCCACCATGGTTTTTCCCCTTATAGGGTTTCCACGTACAATTATTGGTGTTATGTGTTGTGGATGACTTTATGTTTATGTTTCATGCATTAATACTTACTGGTATAGCAATTTACTATTAACACTATCTACCCACATACTTAACTGGTTTACCGATATTAAGCATCAAATTGGTTTTTGGTTTGAATTTATTAGACAACTGATTCACCCCCCCCCCCCCTCTCAGTTGTCTCCAGGACCTAACAATTGGTGTTAGAGCCTAGTCCTCTTTTTGCAGAAGTTTAACAACTTGAGGAGATCCAATGTCTACTAATTACTTCAAGAAGGACAGTCCTAAAGTTGATGGATCCAACTATGGGATATGGAAGATTAGGATGGAGAGACATCTGAATTGCATTGGTAAAGACATTTGGAAAGTTACAAAGAATGGTTATACTACTGCTATAGCTGGTTAGACTGCTCCAACTACCTTAGCTAAAGATGAAGAGAATGATTGCAAAGCAAGAGAAGCACTTTTGAGTGCACTATCAGATCAACAAATCATGGGATTATCAGATAGGTCTACTGCTAAAGCTATTTGGGATCATTTGGAAACACTAAATGAAGGAGATTCCATAGTCAGATTACAAAACTTGAAAGCTTCTGAGTCAGGTATGAACATCTGAAAATGGAAGAAGATGAAAGGATTTCTACTTTTATGGAAAGAGTAAATGAAATTGTTTTGGGTATTAAATTATGTGGAGGAACTCTGAGTGAGGATGAAATTGTTTCAAAAATCTTAAGAGTTTTGCCACCGGCATATAAAATGAAGGTTACTACTATAAATGAGTTAAGAACAATGCCTAATACATCAGTAACTAGGGATACATTGATTGGAAAACTTTCAGCCTTTGAAATTGAGGAATTTGGCCCTGTTGCTACTATAAAAACTGATTTGGCCTTTAAAGCATCAACATCATCTACTCCATCATTTGAGAAATAAGATTTGAGAGCCTTTTATGCAAGAGAACTTGAAGAAACTAGGAAGGAGAATGAAGAGCTTGAAGAACTTGAAGCACTATTTGCAAGAAAAATGCCGAAAGGTCTAGTTGGAAGTAAGTATGAAGGTAAAGCACCCTTTAAATGTTTTAATTGCAATAAGATTGGTCATATGGCTTCAAGATGCCATCATAGACATGCTAGACTAAGAGAAGAAGCTAGAAGAACAAACAAGCCTAATCCTGAATATTAGAGATACAGATTTAAGAAGAACAAAGACGAATCTTGTTGCATTGCTGATGAAGGTGTGACTGATGATTTTGATGAGGATCCAACAGACAATGGATAGGTTTTTGTTGCTATAATAGAAGATCAACCGGCACCTACTGCTCAACCGGTAGAACAAGCCCTAGCAGCCAAAGTTGAAACAAAGGATGAATGGATCATTGACTCAGGATGCTCACATCACATGACTGGAGACAAAGGTAAATTCTTGAACTTTCAAGAATACAATGGAGGTTTAGTAAGATTTGGAGATGACAAAGCCTATTCAATCAAAGGTAAGCGTTCAATATCTCTTGATGGTGAGCATAACACTGAAAATGTCTACTATGTTGAAGGATTAAAGCATAATCTTTTAAGTGTTGGTCAATTAGTTGAGAAAGGATTTCAATTACAATTTAAAAATGGAAAATGCAAAGTCATGAATAGAACTGGTTTGGAAATTGCAACCAATAATCAGACTAGAGGTAATATCTTTCATTTGAATAACAGTGAAAAGGCAAGCTTAATTGCTCATATAGATGAAAGTTGGTTATGGCATAAGAGACTGTGTCATGTAAACTTTGATTTCATGGTAAAAATCAGTACTTCTAAGGCAGTTAGAGATCTACCTAAAATTGTGAAACCTCATAATACAATTTGTAAGGAATGTCAATTTGGAAAACAAGCTAGAGCTAGTTTCAAAAGTATTCCAGAAAAATCCAATAATGCTCTTGATTTAATTCACATTGATTTATGTGGTCCAGCTAGAACTAAAAGCTTACAAGGTGATAGATATTTCATGCTAATTATTGATGATTATTCTAGAATGTGTTGGGTTACATTTATCAGAGAAAAATCAAAAGCACTTGGGAAGTTCAAACTGTTCAAAGCAATGGTTGAGAATGAAACCAATAAGAAAATCAAATGTTTAAGATCAGATCAAGGAGGGGAATTCACATCTAAGAACTTTAATACATTCTGTGAAGTGAATGGAATCAGAAGACAGTTATCAGCACCCCGAACACCATAGCAGAGTGGAGTTGTTGAAAGGAAAAACAAAACTATCTTGGATGCAGCAAGAAGTATGTTATTAGAAGCAAATCTAGCACATGTGTATTGGAGAGAGGTAGTTAGCATTTCTCTCTATACATTCAACAAAGTTCACATCAAAGGTGAAACCGGTAAGACCCCTCATGAACTATGGTTTGGTAATACTCCTACTCTTAAGTATTGTAGAATTTTTGGAGGTAAATGTTATATTAGAAGAGATGAGTATATTGGAAAATATGATCCTACAAGTGATGAAGGAATATTTCTTGGTTATTCATCTAAGAGAAAGGCATATAGATGTTTCAATAAGAGATTGCAAAAAATTGTTGAGAGTACAAATGTAAAGATTGATGAACAATTCAGAGAAACTTCAAGGTATATAAACACTAAACTGGCAACAAAAATTATGACAAATGAACCTACACTGAATAGACTAGTACAGAATGAAGATCCAGTTACCCCAGTATCATCTGAGGATTCCACAGTAATTGAAGAACAACAGCAAACTAAGACACCCCGGTATGTAAGATTGAATCATTCTGAAGATCAGATAATTGGAAACAAATTTAAAGGAGTTATGACAAGAGGAAGATTGGCAAATGATGAGGTATGTCTTATTTCTCAAATTGAACCATCATCTATCAATGAGGCATGTGAAGATAAATTTTGGATTAAAGCTATGGAAGAATAATTAGGACAAATTGAGAAAAATAATACTTGGACATTAGTTCCCTGGCCTAAAGATAAAAATGTAATTGGAACCAAATGGGTATTTAGAAACAAACTTAATGAAGATGGTAAGGTTGTCAAAAATAAAGAAAGACTAGTGTGTAAGGGATATTCTCAGAAAGAAGGAGTTGATTACAATGAAACCTTTGCACCGATAGCTAGAATTGAGGCAGTCAGATTATTCTTGGCTTTTGCAGCTCACAAGGACTACAAAGTTTATCAAATGGATATTAAATGTGCATTTTTGAATGGAGATCTTGAAGAGGAAGTATATATTGAACAACCTGATGGATTTTATTTGATAGATGACAATGATATGGTTTGTAGGTTAAGAAAAGCTTTGTATGGATTAAAACAAGCCCCAAGAGCTTGGTATGCAAGGTTCAATAAGTATCTTTTAAAGATTGGTTTTACTTAAGGAAATGCAGATAGCAATTTATATTACAAAATAACTAATTATGACATCTTGATTGTTGAAGTCTTTCTTGATGATATAATCTTTGGAGGAGAAGATGGATTATGTAAGGAATTTTCTATTAAAATGCAGCAAGAACTTGAAATGTCTATGATTGGAGTGATAAAATTCTATTTAGGATTGCAGATTTCACAGACTGATAAAGGTATATTTTTTAGTCAATCCAAGTACTTGAAAGAATTACTAAAGAAATTTGGGATGGAGAACTCTAAACTAGTAAGAACACCTATGACTACAAATGACAAATTATCTCAAAGGGATGAATCTACACCTATTAATCCAACTAAATACAAATCTATGATAGGAGGTTTACTATTTTTGACACAAACCAGACCCTATATTATGAATGCAGTATGTATTGTTTCTATATTTCAAAGTAATCCTAGGGAAAATCATGAATCAGTAGTAAAAAGGATTTTCCGGTACTTACAAGGCACAACAAATCTTGGATTATGGTATCCTAGAGATGAAAATTTTGATCTAAGTGTATACACAGATGCAAATTGGGCAGGAGATGTGGATGATAGAAAAAGCACCACTAGAGGAGCATTCTTTCTTGGAAAGAGATTAGTTTCTTGGTTGAGTAAGAAATAGAGTTGTACATTTTTATCAATAGCAAAATTAGAATATGTTGCAGCAACAACCAATTGTACACAAGTACTATGGCTTAAATAAATGTTGAGAGACATAAAGGTAAAATGCAAGGAACCCATTACTATATATTATGATAACACTGCAACAATAGATATATCTAAGAATATGGTATTACATTCTAAAAAAAAACATGTTTCTATCAAATTGAATTTTCTAAGGGAAAAAGTTGAAGAAAAAGAGATAAAACCAGTTTATGTTTATACTAAAGAACAACTTGCAAACATTTTCACAAAACCTTTGCCGAAGGAAACTTTTGAATATCTCAGAGATCAACTTGGAGTCATACCACGGATGGTAGAGACTTAGATAGTTGATGATTGTCATCAACCGGCAGAATTAAAAGACAAATATTTTATTCTGGTCTTTAATGAGGAAGCTACTTCTTAGGGGGAGTAGTTGGTATTTTGTATTAACTTGATTTTTGTAACTTTGGCATTTGATGTCAAAGGGGGAGAGATATCTATGGAAAAACACATTATGTTTTTGAGGAAAGATTGGTATTAAAAATAAATCTTTGGATAAACTCATGTTGCTCCCAGGGGGAGAAATTGAGATTGTTGGTTTTTGGTATTTGGCATTTCTATTTTGGCACTTTGATGGTTTTTCCATCTTGTGTTGCCATCAATGTCAAAGGGGGAGATTATTGGTATTTTGGTATGGTTTTGTCATTGATGTCAACACCAACTGAAAACAAGCACTTTGGAGATCCAGCAACATTCACCGGTAAGCAAGTAACTATTGCAACAGTTACTGGTTTATGGTTCACCGATACCTGGAATGATATTGAAGACACTTGGTAATGCCAAAGACATCATTTGGACACTTTGTTTTGAAGAATTAATCATTGGTATATTCATATTTGCATATTTTCTTTTACTGGCAAATAGGTCTAGGGTTATCTAGGGTTACACCGGCATTTTTATATTTTCCATATCAGCATGGCATGCTATGGAGATGATTTATTATTGATGTAAATGGATTAAGCTGACATGTTTAATCGGTTATTGCATTGGATATTATATTGTATGTAAAATGTTTTATTGTAATATCTTGTAGAGCCGACCTACTAAAATTGGTCTTAGGTTATGATATAAATGTAAGATCTTATTTGTAAGATCAAAAGTGGAATGCAGAAAAGAATTGAGTGAAGGTATATGTGAGATTAAGCAGAGGAATACATGAAGACATCATTTGAAGGTGAAGCTAGGTTTTTGTATAAGCAAATTAGAATTACACCGCTATTGAATCCAACATATGAAGATGTTATTTTGTGCAATACATTCTTATTGGATTTAACCATCCAACTGTAGTCAGTGTGACTCCCATTTTGTGATTGAGCAATGAGCTCTAGGTTGTTGGCCTTTCTGCATGTGTAGACCCCATTTATGTACACTTACTATCTATAGTAGTATCATCTGATTGTGGGTTAGGTTTCCCACTGTGGTTTTTCCCTTTACAGGATTTCAACATACAATTATTGGTGTTATGTGTTGTGGATGACTTTATGTTTATGTTTCATGCATTAATACTTACCGATATAGCAATTTACTATTAACACTGTCTACTGGCATACTTAACTAGTTTACCGGTATTAAGCATCAAATTGGTTTTTGGTTTGAATTTATTAGACAACTGATTCACCCCCCCCCCCCCCCCCTCAATTGTCTCTAGGACCTAACACATGTCATGTAAACTTATATTCTCTGATCAAGATTAGCTATACACATGTTGCTAGATATCTTCCTAAGATTGTCAAACTTGTTAACCCGGTATGTAAGCAATGTCAGTATGAATAGGAGAACTAGAGAAGAATCTATGATAACAAGTTCAACCTAGAAATGTGGGATCATATCACAATTTAAAACTCTAACCCTTATATTAGATATAGATAGACTAGAACCTTTCAGAATCAGGATGTCACTTAGAATCTATTCCTTGAAGCTCATTAGAAACTCTCAATATTGTGATGGTTTTCATCATAGTCCTATGAGTTTTTCCTCTACAAAAGTCAGATTTAATGATCGTTGTCTCCTCTATTGGAATCTTTGTCAATAGATCCTAGATCTATCACCTACACACAAAAAGAAGGGAAATGATGTTGTTGGTAGGGGTTATCCTAGCTCAAACCTTGGTTTTGAAATTAACCCTAATTGAATTGGATTTGCAAATGGAAATGCTAAAGTAAATGCTAAATGATATACTTTAGATCTATTGCAACAAATAATGGATGATGATGCAATGCTATTTGGATGTGATCATAAGTATCAATGCAATGACATGAATTAATATAACATGAACATGAATGACCTAATCAAACATACATTCTTGCATTAAATATGATGTATATTTGTTGCTCCATGATGCTTAAAGAATATGGTGGGATGAAATGTTGCCTTCAATTCTTGAGAACACTTGATGATAAATTCTTACAATATGAGTGGATTATGGATGATATATTAGAGTGCTAGATAAAAAAGAATAAGAAAAATTCTCTTATATAGGGTTTCCAGAGTAACTTACCGATTATGACAACATCTAATGGTAAAATTGAGACACTGAGAACTGAAATCACCGGGTAGGGGTAGTGCACCAACCCATTTAAATTAGGTCTTGTTAAAGGAGGACCAAGATGCCACATGTGCAATGGTCCTCAGACCAAGATGTCTCGGGTTACATTGTTGGCCAAAAATAGGTCAAACCAATGGTAATTTGGGGTGCATAGCCTAAAGTAGAGGTTTAGTTCTCTGTGTAAATAAATGACAAAATATTTGAGGTAAAAATGCTAGAAATTAGCCTCAGAGAGAGCTAAGATAGGACATACGAAAATAGGAGCATAAAAGTTGGTGTAAATTGTGTAGAATTATAATTTATAATGCTACATTTATCTCCCTCTTTAGCTAGAGTATGAACCTATGTGCATACTCATGGTGAAGTAGTAGAAGTATTGATAGAGATATAGGATCAACATAGAGAAAGTTCACAAAGATGTAATAAATCACTAAATTTGAGGGAACAAGCCTTTAAGCCTACGATCTTAACTCATACAAATATATGCAAGAACACATGAAATGAAACAATTTAAAGACACACAAAAGACTTGGAAAATGACACACAAGGGTTGGTACTAGAAACAAAGGCTCCAAGTCAACTAGTTGAAGAGAGCTCAATAATCAAAATGTCTATAATGCTAATATCATTCTAAGAATTCTTTCACAAGAGTACAAGTGGTCACATGCAAAGAGAAAGAGAATGCATCAAGAGATGAAAAATCATCCAACAACTAGCAAGGTATGCTATGCTTATGGGTTCATGGAGTAGAGAATGGGAAAGAAAAGATTCCATCGACTATAAAGTTGTGTTCTACTAGGTTATCGATGAGAGGAAAAGAAAGAGGGTATATGGATACTATGAGCTAGATATATATATAATGCCAAGTGATCCATGGAAGCACAAATTTTCATGGGACACTAAGTTGTATTATGCTATGTGATTAGTGTAGGAAGGAAGAGTTGAGTAGAAAGCCATGTTATGCTAGATCAACTCATCCTAAAAGGAGAGAAAGATGATTTTAAAGGTCTAGAAAGTATGTTATGCTTGTTAACTCACCATAATAAATTCCAAAAGGAAAGATTGAAAGGTCTACCAAGTTGTATTATGCTAGTCAACCTATTTGAATTTGAAAGGAAGGTGTGAAAGGTCTAGTAAAATTTGTTATGCTAGTTCACTCATCCAGCCAAAATGTCATCTCAATTTAGGAGTTAAGCATCTTGTCTTAGACATTTATCTATTTTTAAGAATGCAACAACTGGTATAAGATATGTAATAGAAAATCTCTACTTTCGAGAATGAAACATCTCATCTAAGATATTGGTATGTATTTTAGCATGTACATCCTGTCTAAGGCAAACTTGAATTAAAATAGGATAACCAAGTAAGGCATCATTCGAAAAAATTCATAACTTGAATTGAACATATGCTATAGGGAGGTCGTAATGTATACCCACCTTAAGATGTCAACATAGACATATGTTGATGTCTTAAGGAAAAGATAGAAAGAAGGATACACACCTTTATGAACAAGGGGATATACTTTAGGCAACAAGGTATATAACTGGAAGCTAAGGAGGTATAACTCTTATGAGAAAGGGAAAGAGAGTTGTAAAACAGATATCTTGCAACAAGTGTACATGGATCCTTTTTTAGGGATGCACAAAGGAAGGGATCTTTACATAAAGATATCTACCTCGAACCTCCAAAAGTAGGGAATATTCTAATAAAGATGAAATATTTGAAAGGAGAATGAGAACAATAATATAGACCTTCTACATTGGAATAAAAAATGGATTCTTAGTGAAAGATTGTACATATTCACTAAGGAGAGATTATTCATAATAAGACATACCATTCCAAATAAGGAGAAAGTACTAACCAAGTGACATATATGTACTCGTATGGAGGACCACTGTATATAAGAAAGGACCTCAAGTTATGAAAAATATAAATCAACAAAGGAAAAGGAAATGTTTTGAAGGAAAAAGAGAGGATTGAAATATTATTCTTTCCCCCAAAGAAAGGAGACAAGGAAGAAAGACTGCTATGTTATTGTCCAAGGATGAATGTAATTGATGTTTTACCATAATTAATGATATAAATCCCTCAAATAAGGAAACTATTAATGGCATATAGTGAGGAGCAACATAATATGATGAACGGAGTGCTAGTGCACCACCTTCAAATTTGAATTGACAAAAATAATTTAATTTTTTGTGACATGGATAAGAGCTCTATCACATAAATATTGAACAAATTTCTTAAAATATTTTCAATTACCAATAAATAATGAATAGATATGATGAAATGAGAAATACACACTACCATCTTTGTTCTTATAATTATTTTTATATCTCACAAAAGGAAATGCAATTCTTTAAAAATATTTAGGCCTCCAATAGATTCTTGTAGATATTTCTTCTTGATTGTCAAAATGGATGGGCATTGAGATGTAGGGAAAGGTATACTAGTGGAGGGAGAAGGGTTTTTTTCTTGTGGTAAAAGGATTGATAAGGAAGGAGGTAGATTCTTGGATGGAGGAGGATATTAATTTCTCTTTTTTGCAAAATACTATTTAGGAATTTTAAACTTAAGGAATCATCCATAGATATTGATGAATTGGGAATATTTTATGCCTTCTCTAGTGCATTGGGATGGAGGATCTATAGGGACCTTTATCCCTTACTCTTTTTTTCCAAGTCCTTGTCCACCATAGCTTTGTTTTGAACTAATATCATAGCCAATCTTATAAGATGTTTTTGTAGTGTCATAAAATTGTGATCTTAGCAATTTTCAACTACAGTATGGTCCTCATGCACGTGATACCAAATCGTCTAGCCTGATTAGTGATAGGAGATTGCTCAACCCTCAGAATCAACTTCTTTCTTGGCCTCTACACCACCCTATCTGCACTCTGCCCTTGAGAAAGGGGTAGGATAGGGGCATGGTGCCTCTGTCCCCCCTTGGACTAGGGCATGACACCATTGTCCTCCTAGGATAGGGGCATGGTGCCCCTGTCCCTCCCCTATTTTGGGGCAGGACCTTTCTTAGAGCATGCATTGTAGGTTGTGCAATGAGCAGGAAAACTCCCCCAATGTCGGCCTATGATGAAAATCAAATTCATTGACATGTATTTAAGGGCCATTTTCCCTCTCATTTGAAAAAGGTGAAGTTCAATAAGTTGGATGAGCTGGTCAAGTTGCATAAGCGATCAAGCATTCAAGAGCATTCAAGCATTCCTTTCCAGCATTGAACATTCTCAAGTCTCCCTTCAAGGATAGGTGTTGCATTCAGGTCAAAGATTCAACCATTGAAGAGGAGGTTGATTCCAATAGTCAATTCCAAACAAGCATTTCTATCAACATTGCTATCACAACCTCCCTTGAGGTGATTTACAATTCAGTCTTTCATTTACATCTACCTGCATGTACTTTCTTTCATTACATGGTTAATTCCAAAATTGGGGTTTGACCTAAAGGCAAACCCCCAATCCCAACCCATTTTCCTCTCTTTTTTGTGTGTAGGTTGTAGGTGTGCTTTTGGATTCGAGCTCCATTTGTAGAGGTGGAAAAACCCTTTTGTTTTCACAAATTTTTCGGAGGCCTGTGTACATTCCCGCCACGGTCCGGGAAAATTTTCCTCAAAATTTTAGGGTGACTTCGTCTTGACATATTACTACCGGATCTAGGTGTACAACTTCATCCCATATTCCAATCTTAAGTTATAATCGCTTATTTGTCACTTTTGCACTAGATAATTCAATCAATTCCTTTCAAATTCAAATAGGAAGAGGGGATTAGCTTATCATTCTCATTTCATTCAAAATTTTATCTTTATCTTTGGAGGTTGAATCTAGTGAATTCTCCTATCCTCTTCCAATGTAATTAAGTGAAAAGTGTTTGAAGGGAAATTCGTAGTGAAACTCTCATCTCTCCTTGGATGGAAAGGATAGTTTTCCTCTTGAACTCTCATTCACATATTTCACAACATTACATTTTGGTGAACCTAATGTCTTGCATGCTTTCCTTTGAACAAAATTTCATATTTTTCATTTGCAAGTTTAAATTTTCCACAAATTTAGTGGTTAAATCATTAAAAACCCTAGTTCTTAAAATTAAAATTGAACTTGTGATTTGTAAAAATGGCTTGTGGTTATCTTAGATCTAAAAATTGTCTCGTTTATCAAATTCAATTTCTTCATTGTGCTATTCAATTTGCAAATCAAATTTACAAAATTAAGATTACTTGTTAAAACCCTAATTTTCAAAAATCATCTTGAACTTGTGCAAAAAAAGGATTTCCATTTAATTTTCAGATTTCTAATTGTTCTCGGACTTGTTTTGATTCCTAAAATTCAAAATTTCAATTTCCCTCCTTTTTCTCAGAATTCAAATTTCAAAATTAAGTGGTGAAGTCATAAAACCCTAATTTTCAAATATAATTGGATTTTGTGCAAATTTCAAATCAATTTCATTCACATTCAAATTTCTAAACATTTTCCAAGGTGTCCCTATCCATTAGGTTTGACCTTTTTCAAATTTGCAATTCAATTCCTCTTTTTCTTCAAAACCATAATATGGTCCTATTTTACATTTGCACCTTCATTTCAACTATCAAAAGGATGCAAAATTCATCAATTTTGGGGGGTTAGCTTTAAAATCTTCATAATATTCATCCCTAAAAATTTTGAAAAAAGTTGGTCGAACCATGTGCATTCTCGCCATGGTCCTCAGTTTTTTTCCCAAAATTTTGAGAGACTGTTATGATTGTATTTAATAGCCTAAATCAAAGAAGATTGGCTGATTTTTTCGAGTTTTTATCCCTCTAGAATTGGAAATGCCTCCAAAATTCAACATTTCAAATTTTAAGGAAATTTTTAAAATTAAGAGGTTTATTATAGTCTGCCCTAATTTTAAAAAATTTTCTTTTAAAATTAAGTGGTATTCGCTTGGCCCTAATTTTAAAATTCCATTTTGAAATTGTGTCATCCTCTTCTTCCAACAAAATTCAAATTGTGTAATCATTATTTCTTTAAATTTTGCATCAATCAATTTTGTAAGCTTTATTCCAAAATTTAAAATTCAAATTTTCCCTCTAGTGCATGAGTTTTACCACTATTAGTCCTACCTATCCTATCCCTGTTAGATGAAGCATTAGAATTAAGGCTTCCCAAGATTTAATTACCAAGGAGATGGAGCCTAATTTGGGTGACTTCTTTAATGAGGATCATGCTAATTCTTCCCTTCCTAATGATCATGTCCCTATTCAGCCCATTGATGAATCCCATGATAAAGAAGAAACTTTAACTAGGGTTTCTATAGATCAACTTTCCACATTGGATAATCAATTTGATAACTTTCAACAATGGATATCCCAAGAATAGCATACTAGTGAGCTCTTCAATTAATTGAAGGCCTTAAGTGCATGATTCAAAGTGATA
This sequence comes from Cryptomeria japonica, assembly GCF_030272615.1. Lineage (NCBI taxonomy): Eukaryota > Viridiplantae > Streptophyta > Pinopsida > Cupressales > Cupressaceae > Cryptomeria > Cryptomeria japonica. The sequence continues at coordinate 630,598,917 of NC_081411.1, read as the reverse complement.
AGAATGAAATTGATATATTGTGTGGCATTGCACATATTGTTGATTCCAATGTCATGCCTATTAAGAGTTGTGTTGAAACCCTAGGTTATTCACAACCTCCAATACAAGTCAATCCTTCTATTCCTTTGACTACTATTATGATTAGTATTCCTACTTTTACCTCCAACATCATGGCTACATCAGCTCAAAATGTTATTCCTACAACTATTGGTCATAGGGGCAATCCCTCTTCTTCATTTAATCCTCCATCTTTACCTATGTCTTCCATAAGTATTTCTATTATCCCTCAATCAATCAGTGTGATACAAGGGGGCAATTCCTTCAACAACTTTCTTTCTCCTTTAAGTGTCCCTTTTCCTACCCAATCATCACCTATGCCTACTTATCATAATGTCTCACCACCTTATTCTCAATCCACGCCTTCTTTCAATAACATCACACCACCTTCTCAATCAACTATGTCTAACATCAATTCTTCTACCGAAATGACCATTAACAATCTTGCTCAAACCGCGTCTTCCTTACAACAACAAATTGCTTCTATGAGTCAATCCAAGTTTAGTGTGCCCACCTTTGATGTTGCGAGCCCACTTTATCTTGATACTGTTAAAGTTGTGTGACCGAAACATGTTGAGATCCCTCAATTGAAACTCTATAATGGAAAAGGTGATCCTCTTACACATGTCAAAACATTTCAAACTTTGTGTACTAATTTTTCTTATGATCAAAGATTGCTTGCAAAATTGTTTACAAAAACACTAAGAGATAAGGATTTACAATGGTATTGCTCTTTTCCTTATTATTCTATCACTTGCTTTCAACAACTGGAAAATGCTTTTATCCAACAATTTCAAAACAACATTGGTCCTAAAATCACTTTGATTGATTTAATGCATTGTAAACAAGGTGTTAAAGAAAAAGTGACCGATTTCATTGGTAGATATAAGCATATGTGTGCTCAAATTTCTTCTCATGTACATTATAATGATATTCAAAGAATTTTCATTTCTAATTTATAAAAGGGTATCAGGTAAAAGCTTGTTCTATCTGAGTTTACTTCCTTTCTACAGTTGTGCGCAACACTCCACAATTATCAACTGGTTGTGAGTCAAATGGAGCAATCCATGTCTATGCCTCCAAGTGATAAGGGGGAGAGTGTTGAACAACTATTTGTGAAGTTCAAACCAACAAAACTCTTCATTAAGTTTAATGATACAATCAACAACCACAATGTGAATGCTACAATAGGTTTGCCTTCTATTTCTATTTTTTTCCAAAGAGAAAGACAATTTACTTCCTTGAATGAATCTTTACATAGTATTATGTCTCAGTTGTTGCATAGAAATGTTATCAAACTTCCTCCTATAAAACAAATTGATCCTTCTAAAATTGCATCCCCTTATTTTGCCAATGATTCCTTCTGTCAATTTCATCGTCAGCCTCATCATGATACTGAGATATGTTTCGCATTGAAAAATAAGATTCAAGACTTGATTGATAATAATATTATATCTATGATAGGTGTGAATGATAAGGGAATAAATCAGTAGCTCCTCCTAATCAAAATCTTAAGATTTTCACTGATCCCTTGCCTTCTCATACCTCTAACGTTATTGAGATTGTGCCTAATTATTTCTCTTCTAAAGAATTCAGCTCTATGGCTCCAAACTTGGTTAATATGGTAGAAGCACAAGATACACCCAAGGATCCTTGTATTACATTTGACCCTAGCGAGACCATTACAGCACCTGATGGCCCTTTATACATAGTTGCAAAGGTTAAGGATATCCCTTTCCATGACGCAGTTATTGATCCCTCCTGCATGGTTAATGTCATAACTGAAGAGTATCTTTTCACTTTACAATTGCATAAACTAATATATGATGCTTATAATGTGGTTTTGAAGTTATTTGATGGCTTCTCTTGTCCTACCATTGCTTCTCTCACCCTTCCTATTATATTTCATACTAAATCCATGGATGTTGACTTTGTTATCATACCCTCTTCTGAGCAATTCCTTGTGAATTTGAGCTATCATTGGCAATCTTGCATGAAGGATATTTCTTCTCCAATACACTAATGTCTAAAATTTCCTCACAATGGAGAAATCATAACCATGAACCATAGCTTATTTTGTCCATCCAAAAGAAGCCCTGGTGTTCGTATTGATTTATTTTGGCCTAAAAATTTTCAATCTCTTCCATCAAGGAGAGATGCTCTTTTTCAATCTTATAAAAAATGGAAGAAAGATATGATCTTATCCTTAAGTCAACCTAGATCTCTAACACTTGACATTCCTATTATTCTTCAAGATGAGGTTCTTCCCCTCACAGATAGAACTAATCTCCCTCCTAAGGAAGATTGTCAACCTATCCCTTTGGATGTGACTATATCTTCTCTCAAGGAGAACAACAATATTCCTCCTAAGGTTAGACCTATACCTCCTCCTCATGATGAACTTGGTCTCCTTCGTACACCTAATATTCCTCCTTTCTATGGCACAGTTCCACATCCTTCCTCTTATCAAGAGAAGAGGCCTGCTTCTCCACTTGTTCAACTTAAAAGACCTCAACCTAGACCTTCAACTATCAAGGAGAAAAACATTCCTACTTGTTCAAATGTTCCCCCTCCCTCTCAGCCTTCCACTAAGACTTGACAAAATCATTGTGCAAGAGAATACCAACAAAGACACTGTGTTCGAGATCGTAAAGCTATCCATCAAAATACTCAATCTCCTAAGACTCCGACAGTCGACATGATTCCCTTTTCTACTAAGCAAGATGTTCAACCTACATCTCGAAATCATAAGTTGCACAAAACATGTGATGGTTTTACTCCTATTCATGTTCTTGCTCCTCTTTCTCTAAAATTTGATGAAGAAATGGGTGAAAATGTTATTACAACTCCTAATGCTTTGGATAGTGAGTATGAATATGTTGATGTGGACAAACATTTATCAGATGAGGTTTCACAAACCCTAATCCTAGCTCCTCAAATTGAACAAAGTGACTTACAACATGAGCATAGTCCTTGTTTGGATCTTGTGATAGCTCCATCTATTGTGCTTGATGTCACTCCTCTAGCATGTTTCTCGCCTTCCTGAAATAGTTATTAACAAGATCAGGAAGTGGATGTCATGCTAGATGAGCAATATTAGCACTGTAGATCTTCTCTCTCTCTCCTTTCTTGCTCTTTTATGACCATTTTTCTATGTGTGTCCCTATTCTTCTATTATCCCCTTAATGTCTACTTGTGGACGATGCAAAGAATTGAGATCTTTTCTTGATCTCTTTCATGTTGACTCAAAAGACATCCTCTCTTCCCTTTCTTCCAAGGTAGTGTCCTTCTTTAGGGAATGATGATTATTATATGCACATATACATACATGATATACATGAGTTATCATACAATATACTAATATCGAGGAAAGTGAAACTACCTTGTACGTCATGTTTTGTGTTCATTATTCTTGGGTTTATTCCTCGATTGGGGGCTAAATCCTTGCGATAACATGCTCCATCCCTTCTCTTTCTCTTGGGTGTATCCTACCTTAAAGGAATCTCTCTCGATAAGGCTTGTGCAATCGCTTTAACATGGGGGCATACACTCCACTCATATTTTCCTTCTTGATACTTATAATTACTTAGTAAAATTTTCTTTCCTTTGTAATCTTTGGTATCCTTTCTTTCATGACTCATAGGGAAGGTAACTTTGCTACTTGTAGTCATGCTTCTCCCCTTCTTGATCTTCCCTTTTATTTTGTCAATCAAAGTCATAAGATCCTAATTCCACTGGGGGCTTGGTGCATCTTTCCTCCTTGACATGGTAAAACTCTTTCAATCTTGTTTCCTTGTACTTTATCAGCAGTATTGGCATACACTCATACTCCTGCTAAATTGGGGGCTAAATGGAGTGTCATAAAATTGCGACCCTAGCAATTTTTGACTACATTAGGGTCCTCATGCACTTGAGATAAATTCCTCTAGATTGATTAGAGACCAGAGATTGCTCAACCCTCAGGTATCAACTTCTTTCTTGGCCTCCACACCACCCTATCTGCACTCTGCCCTAGAGAAAGGGGTAGGATAGGGGCGTGGTGCCCCTGTCCCTACCCTATTTGGGGTAGGACCTTCATAGATCATGCATTGTAGGTTGTGCAGTGAGCAGGAAAACTCCCCCGATGTCAACCTATGATGAAAATCAAATTCATTGACATGTATTTAAGGGGCATTAGTCCTCTCATGTGTAAAATGTGAAGTTAAATAAGTTGGATGAGTTGGTCAAGTTGCATAAGAGATCGAGCATTCAAGAGCATTCAAGCATTCTTTTCCAACATTGAGCATTCCTAAGTCTCCCTTCAAGGCTACGTGTTGCATTCAAGTCAAGGATTTAACCATTAAAGAGGAGATTGATTCCAACATTCAATTTCACACAAGAATTTCTATCAACATTGCTATCACAACCTCCCTTTAGGTGATTTACAATTCAGTCTTTCATTTACATCTACTTGCAAATGATTTCTTTCATTACTTGGTTAATTCCAAAACTGGGGTTTGACCTAAAGCCAAACCCCCAATCCCAACCCATTTTACTCTCTTTTCTATGTGTAGGTTGTAGGTGTGCAGCTATACTTTTGGATTTGGGCTCCATTTGGAGAGGTAGAAAAACGCTTTTTGTTTCACAAATTTTTTGGAGGACCATGTACATTCCCGCCACAGTCCGGGAAACTTTTCCTCAAATTCATAGGGTGACTTTGTCTAGACATATTAATGTCAGATCTAGGTGCACAACTTCATCCCATGTTCCAATCTTAAGTTATAATCAGTTCTTTGTCACTTTTGCACTACATAATTCAATTGATTCCTTTCAATTTCAAATTGGAAGAGGGGATTAGCTTATCATTCCCATTTCATTTAGAATTCTATCTTGATCTTTGGAGGTTGAATCTAGTGAATTCTCCTTTCCTCTTCCAATGTAATTAGGTGAAAAGGTATTGAGGGGAAATCCGTAGTGAAACTCTCATCTCTCCTTGGAGGGAAAGGGTAGTTTTCCTCTTGATCTCTCATTCACACATTTAACCACATTACAGTTTTTAATTTAAGAGTCAAAGGGATGGATATATGAAGAAGGAATATCCTTTGTAGGAAGATTACCTTTTATATCATCACTATTTATGTCCTCTTTATTAGGCTGGGAAGATGGATCATTTTCATCAAAGGTTTCATCTTTTCTTAATTCTACATTAGGAAATAATTCATGAATAAAATGCATAACATCATCTTCCTTGAAAATAGTTTGACAACTAGGATAATCTCTAGGAGAATAAGGAGGATCTAGAAAGATTGATATACAAACATGTTTACTTTTCCGACCTTGTTGTAAAGTATCATTATTGAAGTGGATGGTTAAATGTTACTCTTCTTTGTTGCTTCTCCCTTAGAGTGATCATGAATGTGCGCATTTATTCTTTCTTTATTAATAAAAGACACCCTAACAGTTGTACAAGAATTCATCAAAGCTTAATCTCTAGAGGGATGGTCATTGAAATGTGTGATAGGTATGGTGTCATTAGAAAAGTTAGACACAATATTATCATCTTGTACTTAATGATATTTATGGGTGTGAATAATTGTGGGAGAAGGTAAACCATGGATATGGATGAAAGGGAAATATGAACTATTATCATATGCACAAAAGGGAACATTATGGAGATCTTTTAAATATTAAATTGAATTAGAAAAGAAAGATAACAACTCCATTTATCAAATCTACCTATTATATGCAATAACCAAATCAATGTGCACTCAAGGTATGGAATGAAAATTTGAAAATTAAGATCTAAAAATACCAAATCCTGCATATAAAAAATGTTATAAGCGTTAGGTTTACCAAAATCTAATGGATGAAATGACCTAGCTTTCCACATAAAACATTAAATCAAGGGAGAACTCAATTGATCCAATGCATGAAGATTAAATGCAGATCAATTTCTTTTTAATTTTTCTAGTTAAAATTAATTTGAATGTATTTGAATTCTAGATCTAGGGTGAATTGTGAAGAATTGTGATGAAATAGTAGAAACAACAAGCTATAAATCAAATAAAATGGCATAGGGAAAATTTTGTATAGGAGAATTAGAGAAGCACCTTGGACAACAAGTTCAAACTAGAATTACACAACCATATGGAAATTTGAATCTTGGTCCATAATATTAAATGTGGATAGAATTAAATCTTTAAGAGTCAAGAGCTTGGTCAAAATCTATTTCCAGAAGCTCATAAAAAAATTCTTGGGACCATGACATTTTTTGTCCTAGTCCTTTGATTTTCACCTCTTGAAAAGTTAGATTTGATAGTTATCATCTCATTTATTGGAATCTTCATTTGTGGCTCTTGGATCTATTTCTTACACAAAAAAAAGGGAAATGGTGTTGATAGGGGATTTCCTAGATTGAACCGCAAGTTTTGTATATGCTCTGGTATATTTCGGTGTGATCAAATCTTGAGCTAAGACTTTGGGATATTTCTTGTGATGCTCTTGTGTATCTTCACTTTAGATGGATCATGATTTTGTGCTCTACAAGATATCTTTCTTCATGATAGTTGTTGATTGGTTGTGTTCTTGAGCTTTCACACATTGACAAATGGAGATTTGCTAAGTGGTGTTGGTGCAGTTGTTCCTGATGATTCTAATGTGCTTGTTGGTGTTTCCTATTTGTGTCATATTTTTTTGGTGATACGCATTGATCTTTGTGTGATTTTTTGGTGGTTTCTATGAACTGGTGATGATTTTCGTGTTATGTAGTTTTCCTGGTGGTGTAGCGTGTTGCGCTTGATATTTGCATGATTTTTGGTGGAGTTGAGCATTTGGTAATTTCAATTAGGTCCATGTTATGCTACGTAAATCATTATATTGGTCTAGTGGTCGATCTTTGTATCGTGTGATGTAATTGTGTAATTGAGGGTTAAGGGTTTAGCTGACCTTGTTCTCAAGGTTGATTATTTGTATATATAGGTGATATTCTCATGTAATTTAGGTATCAATATTATGTTTGCATTATCAGAAAGATGTTTATGCATGAACAAGATATTTATCCTTCGGTGTTAAGATTGAGGAGAGATTGGTGTTGCAGAGAAAACATTTGTGCTTAACTGGAACTGCAATCAGGGATTTGGAGATGTTATTCTTTCAGTTCATTTCTTTTGGATTTTAGTTTGAATCTTGTTGTAAGTTAGTGAGACTTCCCTGAGGGTTGTAGCCTTCTAGGCCATTATCTTTTGAGTAGTGAGCTCTAGGCCGTGTACCTAAATGCATGTGCATTCTCCATTGTAATATTTTCACATACTACTGCAGAGTATAATCTTACTATGGGTAGGTTCTCATCATGGTTTTTCCCTTCACTAGGTTTTCCACATCAAAATATGGGTGTTGTGTGTTGTGCTTTCAATTTTCTTATATGTCTTATTACTGTAGTTTATCAGATCTATTTTTGTAGTTAAATTTGCTAATCCGATGAAGACTAATTCACCCCCTCTTAGTCTTCCTTCTTGGCTACTACTACAATATGTTTCTTTGAAGATTAATGGTATAGGTACTTGCATGAATGTTTGCTAGAGATAGTCTAGAAGAATGCCTTATAATCCTACACATTTGATGATATAGTCTTGAGTATTTGAACACAAAATGTACTCTTGATGGACATTGAAAACTTATCTTTTTAGGTCCTTTGTATTATAGCTAATTTGGTTGCTAATTGCAATTTGTTGGCAGACTAGTTGTTTGTTAGGTTTGGTTCAAAAAATGCTCCACATATCTCTGCATTGATTTTTTCATTGTTGTGTCTTGGTGGATGTGATTATAATGTTTCAACTATTTATAGGTATTGAAGTATTTTGGAGGTTTGATAATGATGTTTGGTTCATAATTGAGGTTTTCGGCCTTCTAGGATGAAGTGCCTTGTATATATTTGTGTTGCACCAACATGTTTTGATGCGATAGTAAGAAAGAAATATTTGGGAATATTTTCTAATGTTATAAGAATATAATTATGTCCTAAAAACAATGTTGGAGGATTTATTTGGTGTTGTATTATGTGTAGTGATATTTTTGAAAAAAATGGACAACATATCCCTTTGGATAACCCTTTTTTTTTCAAAAATTGTATTGAAAACTCACAAACACATTCAACTAACTAAATCCAAATGAAATACTACTCCAATTCATCAAACTAAAAGAGAAAACATCAAACTAAAAGAGTGCACAACAAACATTGCATTCTAAAGAGGTTACTCAATAGCATGCAAAGATATTAAATTGAATTATTTTGAGCTATTACTTTAAAAAATTCCCCAATCCAATCTTTAATATTCAATCCACCAAGTTCACCAAAAAGTAAGGGTTTGAGAGAAAAAACCATCGAAAATAAATTGTATCCAAAATGATCTCTCAGAATAAAATATAAAGTCACATTTGGGGTGGGTGATGAAATAATAATGAAATAAAGTAAAATTATAAAGCCAACAAAACTCCCAAAAATGACCCATGGTAAAACATTGTAATCTATTTAAATTAACAACATATAAGGCATAGAGCCCATTAAAAAACTAAATACAAATTGAAATATTAATATACCATCACTATAAACACAATAACTAATGACAATACACACATGATTGACCATGCAAATACAATCTTCGCTAGCCTTACATAATTATGTAATTAAGTAACCAAACATTATTTAAATGTTAACCAAAGGTATAGCCATATGCAATTAGTGTTATCATCCAAATTAGGGAGGATTGTTATGGATGGGTAACATAAATTACAAATGTGCTATCTCTTACAACCAACATCATGGATATTGGCAGAATTAGACCTGTGTAGTTAGGTGGAGGTGATGCCATGTACCTACATTAACCAAAACAAACAAACACTTGCATATATATCTATATGTCTATGTGTGTGTTTGTGTGTGTGTTTGTGTGTGTGTTTGTGTGTGTGTTTGTGTGTGTGTGTGTGTATGGGTAAAAGCACAATGTTGTGTCACACTTTTATAAAGGCATCGGCCAACAAAACTAAAACTATTTAACTTAGATTGCAGAAAACTGACATTTCTAAATTAAATTTTGAAATGATTTAAATTGACTAAATGTAGAAATATTAATGAAATTTATGTCTATTATTTTTAAAAATTTTTAGGAAAAAAATTGATATTTTTTTTATAATTTCAAAGATAGATTTTTCATTGTTAAAAAATGTTGGAAATCAGGGGTTCTAGTCAGCACCACATAAGAAAATGAAAGTGGACTTTATTTTTTCTGATTTTTTTTCCAAGTAGAGAACATGTATATGCATTGTTAAATAAAAAAAATTAAAATTTTGATGTATCTTTTTCTCGTTATAATATTTTGAAGTCCAACATAGCTAAATTTGATAGTTTTTTGCCAACGCCACTTCTTGACTGGTAAATTTACAATTAATAAAAAAAAAAAACCCTTTTTGAGAAGATTCTCTTGTCTTGTGAAAAATTATTTTTTAAATTTTTTAAAATTTTATTTAATATTTATTTTTTAAATTCTAATCAGCCTCTTTTTTTTCTTTAAAAAGCTACTCGCAATGTTTAATTAATAAAAAAATTCAAAATTATCAAAATAGTAAAAAAAATAATATGACCGGAATCATGACCTCGAGATCTACAAAAAGGTATTTTTTGTTTTAAAAAAAAGTTCAAATTGATGAAAAATTAGCCTGAAGTTGAATCTAGCAAAAATGTACAAAAGGTGGCCTTTTTGGTGCCACATGGCAAGCCACCTCAGCTTGTTTGACCAAACTCAGTTTTGTCGAACACTTGGGCACCAAACCTTGGCCCCCACCCAACCAGGGGACAAAGTGATTTTTTTGTCTTTTTGTTTTTGTTTTATTTGCAAACTCAACTGCTTGGTTATTAACCTGAATTTGATGACAATTTGGACGTATTGTTGACGATTTTTACAAGGTATTTTTTATTCAATTCAAATTTGATGTTAAATTTAATTATTAATATTTTAATATTTAAATTACGTGTATAATTTGAGTTTTTACGCATTTTTCATTTAAATACTATTTGAAATTTTGTCTACATGACTGTCTGTTTTCCTTTTCTAGTTTAATTAGGCTCACATATTTATTCCATTTTGGGGTTAATTAGCTTGTTTGAAGTGTTTTATGTCTTTGGCATGCTCTGTGTTTAGATAGAACCCTAAAGATGATAACAAAAGTCTTTGAACTCCCCTCATCTTCCCTTGGTTGTTGGGTGTAAAACAAATTGTTATCATCTTCCTTTTAGGTAGAAGGGCCTGCCCTCCCAAGAAGCCCATAAGGTTGGTGAGAGGGGAACAACCCAAGCGGTACTTTCTTCTACCCACTATATAAAATAATATGTTATATGAAAGCCACGATGCCTTGGTGACATGTATTTACATTGACGGTAGTCCCTAGTATCTACACTATGTGTACGCACTTGTGTGGAGAAAAAGTTGTGGGTTCTTGAATGAGTTGTCATTGCATGGGTAGACACCAAGTTCTATAGAATTTACCCCACTAAACACCTTAGAGTAGTGGCCCACCCTTTTTTTGTTTGAACATCATGATAGCTTCAATGGAAGGGGATAGATGGTTTCCCCCCCAAGACACTAACCATAAGGCTACCATTAGATGAGACAAAAATTGTCTACTTGGCATAAGCAACTTGTAGCTTTCCAAGGAGAGGGTGATAGGGTCATCCTTCTAGTCTTGGAGGCCCCTAGCTGTACACTCATGAAAAAGGAAAAATTAGTGAATACACCCCTCAAGGTCTCCCTACACTTAAGCCGACAGAGATTCTAGGTTGTGGGTTGAACTTACCACCATGAGAACATTGACCTTAGGATAAGAAAGTGTTTGATGTGTTTTCGATTATGTTTAAAGACCTATGGAAATTGTGCTGATTTTGCCCTATGAATATACATATTAGTCACATTATTTTTCATATTATCACTAGTTGTAATGATCCTTGTGTCTTCTTGTTTGCAATGTTTGAAATGGCTTATTATGTGTGTGTATATGTGTGCATGTATGGGTATGTGTATAGATGTGTATGTGTATTTGCATGTATGTGTATGTGCATGGATGTGCATGTATGTGTATGTGCATGTATGTGTCTGGGTGTGTGTATGTGTATGTGTGTGGATGTGTATGTGTATGTGTATGTGTATGTGTATGTGTATGTGTATGTGTATGTGTATGTGTATGTGTATGTGTATGTGTATATGTGTATGTGTGTGCATGTGTGTAGGTGTGTATGTGTATATTATGGGTGTGTATGTATGTCTATATATGTATGCAAGTGTGTATGTATGTGTGTATAGGTATGTGTGTATGTGTGTATGTGTGTGCATGTGTATGTGTATGTGTGTGTGTGCATGTGTGTGCATGTGTGTCTGTATGTGTGTATGTGTATATTATGTGTGTGTGTGCATTCATGTATGTGTGTGTATGCATATGTGCATGTATGGGTGTGTATATGTGTATGTCTATGTATGCATATGTGTGTGTGCATGTTTTATGTGTGTGTGTGTGTGTGTGTGTGTGTGTGTGTGTGTGTGTGTGTGTGTGTGTGTGTATGTCTGAATTTCTCTGTGTGCGCATCTATGTCTATGTGTGTGCTTGTATGTATGTGTGTGTGCATGTTTGTATGTGTGTGTGTGTGCTTGTATGTGTGTGCATGCATGTGTTGTTTGCATGTACATCTATGTGTATGTGTGCGTATGTATGTATGTGTATGTATCTATGTGTATGTGTGTGTATGTATGTGTGTATGTATCTATGTGTATGTGTGTGTAGGTATGTATGTGTATATACCTGTGTATGTCTGTGTATGTGCATCTATGTGTACATGTGTAAATATGTATGTATGTATGTATGTATGTATCTATGTATGTGTATGTGTGTGTGTTTGTATCTATGTGTGTATGTATGTGTGTGTATGTGTGTGTATGTATGTGTCTGTGCATGTGTGCATGTATGTATGTATGTATGTATGTATGTATGTATGTATGTATGTATGTATGTGTGTGTGTGTGTGTGCATGTATACATGTGTATGTATGTGTGTGTATGTATTATAAATGTATGGGTGTGTATGTGTGTATGTGTGTGTACGTATATGTGTGTCTGCATGTATATCTAGGTAAGTGTATGTATATATGTTTATGTATGTATGTGTGTGTGCATGTTTGTATGAGTGTATGTGTGTGCATGTATGTGTGAATGTATGTATGTGTCCATAAATGTGTATGTATGTGCATGTATGTATGTGTGTGTGTATGTATGTATGTATGTATGTATGTATATGTGTATCCATGTGTATGTGTGCATGCATCTGTGTGTCCATGTATGTGTTGTTTTCATGTGCATCTATGTGTATGTGTGTGTATGTATGTATGTGTAGGTATCTATGTGTATGTTTATGTATGTGCATCTATGTGTACATGCGTATATATGTATGTATGTATGTATGTGTATGTATGTGTGTTTGTTTCTATGTGTATATGTATGTGTGTGTATGTACGTGTTCATCCATGTGTGTGTGTATGTATGTATGTATGTATGTATGTATGTGTGTGCATGTATACATGTGTATGTATGTGTGTGTATACATGTGCGTATGTATGTGTGTGCATGTATAAATGTGTGTGTATGTGTGTATGTATGTATGTATATATGTGTTTGTATGTGTGTGTGTGTGTATATGTGTGTGTATGTATGTGTGCATGTATGTGTTATTTACATGTGTGTCTATGTGTATGTGTGTGTGTATGTATGTATGTATGTATGTGTATGTATCTATGTGTATGTGTGTGTGTATGTGCATCTATGCATATGTGTATATGTATGTATGTGTATGTATGTGTGTGTATATGTCTATATGTATGTGTGTGTATGTGTGTGTGTATGTGTATGTGTGTGTATATATTTGTATGTGTGTATGTGTGTGTATGTATGTATGTGTATGTATCTATGTGTGTGTGTGTATGTGCATCTATGTGTACATGTGTACATATGTATGTATGTATGTATGTATGTGTATGTATATATGTTAATGTGTGTACCTATGTGTGTATGTGTGTATGAGTGTATGAGTGTATGAGTGTATGTGCATGTATGTATATGTGAATGTATGTATGTATGAGTGCATGTATGTGTGTGTGCTTGTATGTGTTGTATGTGTATGTATGTGTGTGTATGTATGTGTATGTATGTGTATGTATGTGTTGTATGAGTATGTATGTGTGTGTATGTATGTGTATGTATGTGTGTGTATGTATGTGTGTGTTTGCATGTATGTGTTATTTGCATGTGTGTCTATGTGTATGTGTGTGTATGTGTGTATGTATGTATGTACGTATGTATGTATGTATGTGTGTATGCATGTATGTGTGTTTATGTATGTGTGTGTATGTATGTGTGTACATTTGCATCTGTGTATCTGTGTGTGTATGTATGTGTGTGTATGTGTGTGTATGTGTGTATGTATATATGTGTATGTATGTGTGTATGTGTGTATGTATGTGTATGTGTGTGTATCTGTGTATATGTACATGTGTGTGTGTGTATGTGTGTGTGCATGTATGTGTATATGTATGTATTGTTGGCATTATACACTCAGATGAGAATGGTAGATGTTGTCATTGATGGCAACTAAGTGACAACAAAGTGGCAACAAGGCTCAACATGGTTCACAACTTATATCGGCAAAAGAATTCACCTACCAACACCAGCAAATACTACAAGGTTTATTCACACCAGCATCTAGTTTACATCGGCAACAGATCATACTAGCATCCAAAGCCGACTTGGCAATAATATTGTTTATGTAATGTAAATTGTAATTGTATAGCCGAGATGATGTATTATAAAGACTCATATATGTATGAGATCTTGTAGGTCATTTTTTGAGCAGTTGTATGTGTATACACTTAAAAATGGTCTGAAGATAATTAATTAAATAAGCAATTATTTAATTAATCTCTCCTCCCTAATTTAATTGAATTCACTAAGCAATTTGATTAAATTTCCCCTTTCATCTACTTATTAATAAATCTAAGGATTTATTTAATAGGTTCATTTCACCCCTTTAATTAATTAATTAAAATTAATTAATTCCCTCCACCAAATTCATTTCTTCTTAATCCCCAAATTAATTAAAACAAATCAATCATGAGTTGTTGAAACTAATTAGCCTATTATTTGAATTTTTAAATTCAAATTCTCCTAACTTCTACCACTCCTAAACCTAACCCATTCTACCTACCACCATGTCCGCTTTCATCCAATATCTTCTAGAACCTTTGTGACACTTGTCACTAAGTGTTCCCTTTCATCTAACTCCTTCTAGAAGCCTCTTGACACTTGTCACCATAGAGATGGAAATGTTCCCTTTAATCCAACCCCCTTTGCCATCCTCCTCCAATTTAACCATTGATATCTTCAGATCAATCTTGATCGTTTATTCTTCCCACATCACCCCTAGCCTTGGAAAATCCTATAAATAGACCTCAGTTTCAGCAATATGGATCCCATCTTATTCGTAGCTTAATCATTATTATTATAGGCATCTAGCTTCTAGTTTCTCATTCTTTAGCAATGTTATCATGCTCAATCTTAGCTTAATTTTATCTTAATCTTAGTTCATTTTCTAGATCAATCATGAACTCATATAGGTTAATCATGCTATTCTTGCTAAATCATGCATTTTCAACATTCAAATCCTCCATCTAAGTGTAGTCAAGTCACTAGAATATGCATAATCAGATCTGAGAGCATTTTTCATACTCGCATTTACTAGGAGGCAATAAGTCAATTAGCTATGGTTTTGTCTTTCATTGTTTCAATTTACTAACCATGCTTGTAATGATTTATTGAGTGCATTGTGGTTGCAGGTACAGATACACTTCATAGAGCATGACAGTGTGTGAAGTAGGTAATGAAATGTGTGTATGATATCAGATAATTGCATATGCACTTTGATGCATTTATTTTAAGAGAGAATAAGAAAAAGAGAAGAGTGAAGACTATTTACCAGCAAGGTTTTGGCATAGGTATCAGACATAGCTTAAATTGGTATTGAATCTAGCATTGCAGATGCTATTTTGAAGCAGTACATTGTTATTGGATTTAATCATCCAAATTGTGTAGTCAGTGGGACTCCATTTTGTGTTGAGCAGTGAGCTCTAGGCAATTGGCCTTCCTATATGTGCAGGCCCCTATTGTACTGAGTAATATTTATTTATATTGGCCAATGAGTAAATATTGTGGGTCACAAATCCCACTGAGGTTTTTCCCTTACCGGGTTTCCTTGCCAAAAATATTTTTGTTATGTTGTGCATTGATGTTGATTCTTTTGTTTCTCTTTACTGCATTATTATTTGCTTACCGGCATATTAATTTCAGTTATAAAGTTGCAAATAAGTTTAAATCTTTCATCTATTGGTCAAACACTGATTCATCCCCCCCCCTCTCAGTGTCTTTGGGGTTAACCAAATATCTAGTGATTGGTATCAGAGCCTGGTCCTCTATTTGCAAAAGCCTAACAACTTGAGGAATATTTTGAAACTGGTACCAATGGAAAGTTTGAGACAATAGTTGGAAGGAGCTCTTGAAGATTTTGATGCAGAAAAATTGAAGAATATCAAACTGGAAGATGAACTCAGAACTGCTCGGGAATTCATCACAACACTTCAAGAAAACTTGGTCAGGGCACAAAACAAGAGAAAAGAATTACATGAGCAACTACAAAAACAAGATGATGAAGAAAAAAAAACTCTCAGAGATATTGTAAAGAATCTAAGACAAGAGAATAGTAACATGAAGAATGGGATGCAAGATTTAACCATCAGACTATGTAAGGATATTGAAGATAGAAAGAAGAATGAGGGAGATTTGGCCAGAAGACTTAATGAAAGATCAGATGAATCTCTAAGGCTTAGTTATGAAAATTATATGCTTAAAATAGATTTGATTCACATGCAACATGGCAAAGAGAAACTTATGAGACAAGTTAGCACTTTGGAAGGTGAGTTGGTCACTGCAAATGAATACAAAGACAAATTCAAAAAGAGTTCAGACAAGCTTGGTGATATGCTGAAAATTCAAAAACCTGATGGAGAAATAGTTGGACTTGGATTTCAACATGGAGAAAGTTCTGGAACTGCAAACAATCATGATCATAGAAAACCGGTAAGGCAACCTAATGCTTATAAATTCAATGGGAAATGTCTTAATTTCAACAAATTTGGTCATAGAGAAAATCAGTGTAGATTTAGGAATAATAAGAATACAAACTCATGCACTGGTCAATGAACCAAATGCAATAAACATGGTCATAACTTAGATAATTGTAGAATGAATGTAAAATGCTATGTTTGTGGTAGATTTGGACATCTATCTAATCAATGCAGAACTCAAACCAGTCAAGGTTATGGAAAAGCTATTCAAAGAAACAATGTAACCTATTATGCATGTAACAAGATTGGGAATATTGCAAGATTTTGCAGAAGCGAGAATATAACAACAAACAATAGAGGATCTAATGACAAAGGCAAGGAAAAGGTGAATGAAATCAAGCAAGAATTCACTAAACAATGGGTCAAGAAGAGAGATCAGAGAAATGATGAATCTGTATCTACACTGGTAGGATAGTCTTCATCTAACTAAGGAATAATCCTTAAGGTTAAGGGAACAAATTGAAGGTCATGTATTTTACCCTGAGATGGTGGTAAGAAGTCACAATTCCTCTTTACCGGTAGATATGTTGAGTATTCACTTAACCAGCGAAGCATTTATTGCAGTTGTAAGTTAACTTTTTGGTTATAAAGCACTGAAATCTCTCATTTTGACTTACCAAAGCATTCAAGTATTCAAAGAGCACAGAGTTGAGCACCACCATTCAAGAAGAAAAGCAACAAGATTTTCAGGGCATCCAAGGTTTTTTGTTAAAAGGTATTTATCTTACGACATGGCTTCTTCATCTTCTCTTCTTGAATTCATTGCAGACCCTACTATTGTGGAAAATATCAAGCGACCTAGACCAGTCTTTAAGATCATCCCTAAGATAGCTAAGTTGGATGACTCCATTGGTGCATTTTACAAAATCCCAAAGGGAGTTGCATTTGTTGAAGATCCTAGGGCATACATTCATTGTAACATCAAAGATTTAGAGTTTGAGGATTTAAAGAAAATGTTCATGAATGTTATCTCAGACAAACAAGGTGTAGTCAAACCAGAACACAAGATTGTGGAAGATTTAGGGTTCATTCACATCCTTCACATTCCTGAATTTTCAAATGAGGTTGTCCGTTATGTTCTTAACAAAGTTCACAGTGAATTTTTCTGGCTAGACTTAGTTTTCAAAATCACTGAGGAAGCAATTAAGGTTGTTACTGGTTTACCTTCTATCGGCACTAGACTCGAGAAGAAAAAGAAAATTCCAAACAAAGAGGTTATGAACTTAACCGATGCAACATTAGATAACAAATCACTTTGGGTTAGCGATATAATTGATAACAATATCAAATATGCTAGTATGGTTATTGGATATAAGGTGGCACATACTAATAGGTTGAATTATGTTTCAAGTCTATGCATTCATAGTGCCTATGAGATGATAATGAACAATGCTAAAATTGATCTATGTGAGTGGTTGAAAGATGAACTGATAGAAAATTTGGATAAGATCAAAGGTGACAAAAAGGGGACTTTCAAATTTGGCGATTTACTTGTATGTTTAATGCTATATTTCTCAAAAGTGATTCCCAATATAGGAAACAAAGACTTTTACTATGATATTTTTGTTGGAAAATAGATAAAGGAAGCAATTACCTGCATGGGTTCAGATGGTGACAAGCTAGTAAAGGAGTACTTCAAATATTTTCAAACAAAAATGAGACAAAGGGAAAGAATCCCTTAAAGCATTATTGATAAATATGACAAACAAATATGCTTTGTAATTAAAAATGATGAAGTATGGATGGAGGCAGTTAAACCTACAGCTGTCTGGATAACTGAGATGGGATATGAAGTGGATTCAAACATTTTGGAATCTAATGCCAAGATACTCCTAGATGCTCCACCAGAACCGACATAAAAGATCTTTGGCACTATAGAAACTATAGAGAGTGATGTTATTATTTAGAAGAAAAGGAAGAAAAGAGACAAAATAATAAAAGATGCTTCGAGGTTTGTCGAAGTTTTTAAAAAGGGATTGTTGAAACTTGATCCGATGAGTGGTGTTACTAAAATCAGAACAACAACCGATAGCACATATTTCTCTTGTGGCTACCTCATTCGACATTGAAAATGACAAGGCTACAGAATTCAAAAGGGTGGAAAGAAAGAAGAGAAAACCCTCACTGGCACTTCCTCCATCACCAAAGAAAACAAGGACACTAAGAAAGAAACAACAGGATGTGATAGCGACCAGTAATCCAAAGAAGAAGGTCACACAGAAGAAACCAGAACAAAAGGTATCCGATACTCTTTCACTGACAAAACTTATCAATGAAATAACTCAGGATGGCAATCTTGGTAATGTTAGCAAGTTTATCAATCTTTTAAAGATTATGATAAGGATACTATTGAGGAGAGTATAATTTTGTATCTAGATATATATAAAAAGGTTCTTATTGAAGTTATAGATGTTCTTCCAAATGATTTATATCTGAGACTTGAAGCCAAGACAATGTCTATTATGGAAAGATAAGAAACTGAAGGTTGAAGCACTATTAGCAGTTCATCCTATTAAATCTAAGCAAGAAATTGATGATTTGATATCCAAAGCTAATAGGATTGTTTTCTCAAGTGGTCACTGACAAGTAAGCCTCATGGCTGGTAGATTAAAAGAGATAGCACATGAAACATTGGATAAGTGGGATATATTCTTTGTTCAGAAAGGAAAAAGAGAAGAAAATGAAAGACAAAATGTTGACAAACCCTTCACTAAGCTATATCAGAAAGCATATAAGGGTAAGAGTAAGGTTGGCAGTGTTCCTGATTTGACAATAAAAGATAACTTACCTCCACCGGCATAAGACACCCCACCAGTAGTAGTAGAGACACCGACATAAATGCAAAATCAGCTTGAAGAGAAGTCAAAGGAAGTGAAAGAAGATGATGGTGATCCTGAGTCAAACATTTTGTTCACAATGAATGCTAACACTTAGGACATCAATATTATATTGGATAAAGAAATTGTTGAAGGAAAGAAATCCAAATCTGCAAATGTTGAGAAACTTGAATCACCGGTAAAGGTAGTTGACACTCAACAAAATGTTGAGATACTAGCAAAAAAAGAACAAGAACAAATAGAATCTGAACCAACATAGAATAAGAATATGAATAAGAATGAAAATAAGGAAGAGAAAGTGAATAAGGAAGTGGTTAAGAAGGTTGAGTAGGTATCTAGAGAAGAGAAGAAAATTATTGTAGAACCTAGCACTTCTCCCAGTACTTCAACTGTGGATTCCAGACCGACAAATGCCACTAATGCATTATTGGATTTAATATAGAATATAACTGAATGCAATGCCTTATCATTTAAGGCTATTGATGACTCTCTACCGATTTTGCAAATGATTGCACTGACATGCAAGGTAGATCACATTGTTGGCTCAATAAGTAAATTGGACACATTGTCCAAATTCATTTCTTCTAACATTCATTCAATAGATAAAACAAATGAGGAAACTATTTAGAAAAGAGTTAATAAGGAAAAGGAAGATTTCTTTGACAAAACAATAAAGGATTGTACAGAATAGATTGAATCATTGCTACCGGCATTGAACTCCACTATTTTGGAATATAAGGAATTGTACAAGGAAGCTTGCAAACCTCATCACTTAACAGAAGATATTGATGAACAGATCAAGAAAACTCAGAAGGAGATTGATGACATTGTCGATAACATGATTGGTTCTTCGGAACTAACATCAGTTTTGGATCAGGAAATGTCTATTTATGAAGAGAAGATTAAAAAACTGGAAAGAGAGAAAGCAAGATTGAAGATGAAAATCTGGGAGTTGAAGACTAAACTTGGTCCTAGATTGGATAATCTACTAACACACTGGAATGAACTATCTAGGGAAACAATTCAAGGAGACTAATCATCAAAGAAATAGATGCATTATCTCACTAGGATGATCAGGTAGAAAAGGACAATAATTTCTGATAGTATAGAGTTTTTGTAGAGTCTTAACTTAGTTTTGGTGGATATTTTTTAGATCGTACATAACCGGCTTCAGGGTTCCAAGTAATTTTTGAATTTTTGATACTTTTTACATTGTTTGTTATTGATATCAAAGGGGGAGTGGTATAATGAGAAAAATGTACAAAGTAAGGCATGGTGACAAGTGAATAGAAGTAGATCATTTGCTTAGGGGGAGCACTTTCATTTTGGATTTCACAGTTTTGATTTTTCTCATGAGTGTTGCCATCAATGCCAAAGGGGGAGATTGTTGGCATTATACACTTAGATTAGAATGGTAGATATTGTCATTGATGGCCACTAAGTGACAACAAAGTGGCAGCAAGGTTCAACATGGTTCACAACTTATACCGACAAAAGACTTCACCTACCAACACAGGCAGATACTACAACGTTTATTCACACCAGCATCTAGTTTACATCAGCAACATATCATACCGACATCCAAAGCTGACTTGGCAATAATATTGTTTATGTAATGTAAATTGTAATTGTATAGCCGAGATGATGTATTATAAAGACTCATATATGTATGAGATCTTGTAGGTCATTTTTTGAGCAGTTGTATGTGAAGTAGGTAATGAAATGTGTGTATGATACCGGATAATTGCATATGCACTTTGATGTATTTATTTTAAGAGCGAATAAGAAACAGAGCAGAGCGAAGACTATTTACTAGCAAGGTTTTGGCAGAGGTATCAGATAAAGCTTAAACTAGTACTGAATCCAACATTTTAGATGCTATTTTGAAGCAGTACATTGTTATTGGATTTAACCATCCAATTGTGTAGTTAGTGGGACTCCATTTTGTGTTGAGCAGTGAGCTCTAGGCAGTTGGCCTTCCTACATGTGTAGGCCCCTATTGTACTGAGTAATATTTATTCATATTGCACAGTGAGTAAATATTGTGGGTCACAAATCCCATTGAGGTTTTTCCCTTACCGGGTTTCCTCGCCAAAAATATCTATGTTATAGTGTGCATTGATGTTGATTCTTTTGTTTCTCTTTATAATATTATTAGTTTCTTACTGGTATATTAATTTAAGTTATAAAGTTGAAAATAATTTTAAATATTTCATCTACTGGTCAGACACTGATTCGCCCCCCCCCCACTTCTCAATGTCTTTGGGGTTATGTATGTGTTATTTTTTTAAGCAGTAGTGGCACTGATTTTTACAATACTATAATTCTGAGCAAGTTGCAATTTTCGAACAAGTTTTATATAGACATACAAAGTTATATGTGGATGGTCTAGAATCTAATGAAGATAAATGCATTATCATTAAGGAAGTTCATTTTTATATCAATGATGATACTTGCGATGACAAGAGTTATGTAGAACATTGTTTTGAGATTTTTTTTGAAAATATCATAGATCGTCGGATAAGTGCTTCACAACATTGGATTTGGTCTGATGGATCCACCGGTAAGCATACTTAAGTTTTAATTAAATGTCTTTTAATTATCTAGTATAAGTAATTTTTCTAAACCAATAAATATTATATATTTAAATTTAACTTTACAAGACAATTTAAATCTGCAAAAGCATTCAATTGGTTGTCATGACAACATGTTAAATGTGGTATAAAGTTTCTGTGGAAATTTTTCAGAGTGGACATGGAAAAGGATAGCATGATGGAGTAGGAGCTTGTGTGAAGCGTGCACTTCATCAACATGAACTTGGAGGTACATGTTCAACATTTATAGGAGAGTGTGTATCTTATGGGTCAGAGTTAAATTGCTAAAATAAGTTATTGTGCAGGTAACAGCATAAGAAATTCAAGTGACATAGTAGAATGGTGCATAATCCATTTTGGTTCTCACGACACGACATCCAACAAATGCTATTTTAGGGAAGTTAAAGATATTGATTGATCCAATATTTATAATTTTTAAACAATTAGTGGAATTAAAAAATGGCATCAAGTGATGACTATAGGAAATAGATAAACTCTTGGGATTCAGGTAAGATAACATAAATGTTATTTTTGTGTTGACTGCATTGAAATTAAGTCATGTCTATAGAACTTAACCAAAATATTGTGATTCAGGTAAGGGAAAATTCATGTTTTTGTGTTGACTGCATTGAAAAGACCACAAATATTCAACAATTTTAGAACAATAGAGATGGATTTGTTTCTGAATGGGAGATGAAAAATTTATTTGCAATCCCTCCTTATGAAGATAGTGATATTGTAGATATTCATGATCATCTATATGCAGCAAATTCTGAACGTGTTTATGATTTAGTTGTGTTAGGTATGTTTTAAATTTTAATTTAATTTCAATTCATGTCTATACATTCAGACATACAGTTTATAATTTAATTGTTCATAATTTGTGTTGTAGAAGTGATATTTTTTCCGTGGTTGCAGATCCTGACAATGCAAAAGGGGTTGACTATTACCTACTACAATGCACACGACCAAAAAGTAAATTGTTAGAATCAATGGAAGATGGTGATGGGCAACAATACCCCATTGGATCAGTCATTGTTGAAGGTATTTATTATCAACAAACAAAGATAGATAACAATGGTGCTACATTTGCTAAATACATGCCCGACCAAAAAGTTTTTCATTATAGTCACTTAGTTGTAGCAACAAGACTATAATTTGAAACTTTACAAAAAAAGGTCGTAGCCCCCAAAAGTGGAGGTTGCTTATCGAAGATCATGAAAGGATATTAGAGATAGTAAAAGACAGAGAGGATCCATATTTTGTGTACCATGAGCTCACTTGATTTATTCTAGAACAAGTGAATGCATGTATTTTTTTGAGCTATTTTTTGGATCGTCATACATATATATGTATGTACATTCGAGCAATTTTTTGGTTTGTCGTACATAAGTACATATGCTACACACACACACACACACACACACACACACACACACACACACACACACACATATATATATACATAAATGTATACATAAATACATTTGAGTTACTTTGCACAGTTTCATTTAATTTGTCTCAGTGGATTAATTGAATTGAATTGAGTTGATTAATTGATTTGAAATGAGTTGATTAATTAAGTGGATTAAATGATATGAATTGAGTTGATTAAATGATTTGAATTGAGTTGATTAATTGATTTGAATTGAGTTGATTAATTCATTTGAATTGAATTGATTAATTAAGTGGATTAAATGATTTTAATATAGTTGATTAATTGAGTGGATTAAGTGGATTAATTGATTTGAATTGAGTTGATTAATTAATTCAAGTAACTAAATTAATTCAATAATTAATGTAATTCAACGAACTAATTAATTGATTAATTTATTTAATTAATTTAATCAAGTAACTAAATCAAATCAATAGTTAATGTAATTCAACTAACAAATATCATGATTTATCATCTACAATAACATGATCAATTCTATATATGTAACTTAAACTAATTATAAAAATATAATATGAGCTCATAGACACGTGTAAATAACAAACAAGAAATCTCATCAAAAAAGTGTCATGTACATAAACAAACATATAAGTATAAAAATATCATCAAACAAGTGTCAGATACATATAAGTATAGAAAAGAGTACATGCACGAGCTAGAGAAAATATCATCAAACAATGATTAGTGGTGCCTAAACTAGCTTAGTGGTCCCTCCACTGATCCATGATCTTAATGCTCTCCCTGCACAAGAAAGTACATGTACACGTTTAGCGCACATATATATAAACAAATGAAAATATTATCTAACTATAACTTGTATGGAAATTTTACTTCAACATAGGTACATGTGCAAATTTTACTTGATGTGATCCACTTGTTGAATGAGTAGAGCATGCATGGGCCACAGGTGTCCAAGATGAAGAACTCAAACATGCATGTAAATAATCTCCTAACATCTCCAATGGAGCACCACGCTATAAACAATCCCAAATTCAAAATGTGTTAATAATTTTGAAGTTGAAATCCACTATTTAAAATCAAATAAATGATATGACCTTAAATAAAAAATAATGTATACCTCACAAGACACCAAGGCTTTCCCAATCCTACTGATCTCATATGTATGGAAGGACACCTCATCAACATCTAGATCCAGTGATGCATCCTCTAAACCGTGAACAAGTAGACTGGTAAAGCCACTATGAGATCCAGTAGGAGGTGTGAAAGTCATAGGCCATAGCGGTGTCAGATCAAGTGGTGTAGGTTGAGGAGGTGTAGGATCAACATCAGTATGTGGTGGAGGGGTTGTAGGGTGCACTGGAACTTTCTCATCTCTCCCCATATCACCCTGACATGCTCTACCACCAGTGTCTCTATGTACAAAGCATCTCACCTCTCTCGGTGCATCCTTGATAAGGTACCTAAAAACCATCACAAGAGCTATATATGCATCCAATAGGTAACTAGACAACAATGTACTCATCTGGTGTAAAGGATCAACCTTTGTCAATCGAATGGTGTCAACAGGAAATGGTATGTCCAAATAGACATAAGGATCAGTGCCACTACTAGACATTGCCTCTGTATCCTATGTAATTGTAGTCTGAGACCATAATTGATATCTCCCAATGCGATCAGATGTCATTTGATGGACCTATGTGGCAATGGCTGTGATGGTCGAGTAAATATCTCATCTGGTATCATCTGTTGCTATATCGGTTGCCTATGCTAGCTCCAAGTATTTTGGTAGAACCAAAAGGTTTGGATTGACTAATGCTTGTTTATTAATGAGCGTCGGTCCCTCTGGTCATCTCTAACTATCACAAAGCCTCCCTAATACAGCCATATCCAGTAAACTCTCAAAAGAGAACTGACTGGCTTATGCAGCAAGAGTAACACAATGAAAGCAACAAGAAAACATAGCAAAATTACAGAAACATGTCATATTATTGTCTTAGAATCTCTGGCAGCCAACTAGTTATCATCATACAACCATCATAGAACATCTAGTAGTCAACCTATTACATGCAAGCTACAAGCTAGATACAATCCATCCGGAACTCTCAGAGTCAAGTGGATCACTAATCATGAATCTAAATCTTTCTTCTAATTTCTACTTCTTCTATCCTACAAATTATTACATAATATCCTATATATACCCTCCAAAATATATCCGGGTCAGCCACAAAATATTACATTTGCCAATGCAGGAAAATGAAATGTGTAACTAGGTCGGTCCTAAAAATGGAAGAGATTCCTTTGAAAAATAAAAACCAAGAAGTGCAGATCAGCAAGAAGGTCATCCAGATGCCAAAGAACATTGGGCAAGACCCCAAATAGATCCACATGCCATGAAACTTCTCTGGAAAAGAAGTAAACTCAACTGGTAAGCACAAGAACTATCTTGAAACCTAGAAACAATCAATCGAAAGCGATCTAACTAGCTGGAAAAGAACACAAAAGGACTAAAAATTTGGAATTAAGTGCATGAACCAACCTAGAAATCAAAAATAGGATCTGCAATGAAAAGAAAGCAATGACCAACACCTACTAGTAGGAACATAGAAAATTTCACACTAAACTGAACAAGAACTAAACTGAAATAGACTGGGGATGCTCCTGCATCAAACACTCTAGGTAGAAAGAGATGTTCCATGAGAGGCAACTCATGAACATCAAAAAGGATTCAGGATAAATACCCCATGCTCATTTATGATCCAAACATCTTCCTTATCTACAAACCTCTTCTTGAGCTCCTCTGAGACCTCATCCGGATTCTCTAACCCCTGACTCCCTTTGTTTCTCTTCCTTTGCTTCAGATTTGCACATTGTCTCTACTTACTACTCTCTTTCTTCTACAACTCTAATTTGTTCGTGCCACGAGACTTTATCTAGTTTTCCACCATAAGCTTTAAGTTATCTGGTTCTATTTGTCCATCAGGCTTATCTATCAGATCCTTAATTAGACAAACGCCATCTTTCGGTATAACCTCAGCAACTAGTTTCTTAGTACTGCAACTATACTCAAGATTCAGGATCTTCACCTCCCTCTCTTTCTCCTTTAAATAAGTCAATGTGAACTTCTGCACATCCTTATCAATGGTGATTAGGTTTCTCGTATAGTCATAAATAGTTCCTCTATCAAACTGTCAAGGTTTTCCAAACAAGACATGATAAGCACTCATAGATACAACATCACACAAGACCTCATCCCTAAAAGGCTCAATATTAAAATTCAGCAAACACTGTTCCTTTACTTCTAAGTTTTGATCATCTTGTAACCAACTTACCTTGTATGGACAACAGTGCTCAAGCCTCTTCAATCCAAGCTTCACTACCATCTCCTCAGATACCAAATTATCAGGACTTCCACTATTCATAATAACCTTGCAACACTTACCACCTGATTTGCACACAGTCCGGAAAAGACTCTTTCTTTGAGTAGATTTGGTATCTTCACTGCTCTGCTCCATCATGACTCTTTTGAACATAAGGGATTTTCCTTTTTGCAGTGCACAGTCAATCCTGGTAACTTCACCTCCAGTTCCACATTTGCCGCACAACTTCTTGCCATTCCTTGCTTACATTCATAAAATATATGTCTGGTTTCTCTAAACTTGAAACATTTGCCTGGAAATTCTCTATTGGTATTGCCACTGCCTTTCCTCTATGTTTTTTGTTCTAGTTCTTTACTCCACTTAGGTTTTAATTCTTCTTCCACATTTTGATTCTATGTACTCATATTCCCCTTGAATCTCTCCTTCCCTCTAGGGTTATTTGGTAGTCTTTTTCTCATCTTCTCCTTAGCCTTCAAAGCATATTGGTAGGCTTCTTCAACTGTGGAAACCCTCAACATACTTATCTCATCATGAATGTTAAATGCAAGTCCATTTTTGTACCTCACCACCTTTGCTCTATCAATCTCTTTGTGTCTAGATCTAATCATCACCTTGTAGAATTCCTCAATATACTCTTTCATAGTCATGTTTCTCTATTTTAGGTTCTGCAATTTCTTGAACAATTCCAACTCATAGTCCCCTGATATGAACTTGGCTTTTAATCTTGCAACCATCTATCTCCACCGGGTGATCTTCATTTCTCCATTTTCCACTCAGCCTTTCTGCAATTCTTTCCACCATAAGGTAGCATGCCCTTTCAACTTAGTCTATACCAACTAGACTCTCTGCGGGTCCTTGACATCCTCATACTCAAAGTAATCCTCCAACTCTTCCATCCAATCAATTAGATCCTCTGGGTTCAGTATTCCAGAAAAGTTTGAAACTTCCACTTTATGAACTTTACTCACTTGCGCCACTGCTCTCAGGAATATTTCCTCTCTTCTGTCTTCTGGTCCTTTAGCCTCTTCCACTTCAAGCTCTTCACCGACTTCTTCATACTCATCCTCAGACTCTGGGTTCCTCTGCAAACTAGCCAATGCATTCCGGATCCTATTGCTCACCTCATTCTTGAAATCCTCCATCATCTACTCTACCCTTTGGGGGTTCATCCTTCTAGGCAGCATCTTCTCTTCTACTCTAGTCAACGAACTCAACTTGGTGATCTGACTACCAATTTCAATTGCCTCTCACTTGGTGATCTATTGAACACACGTGCAGCCTGCCTCTAATCGGCGATTTTTCCACCCAAAGGAATGCATCAAGGTTCGCAAACAACTCTTCCACCAATCAATTCATAACTAGCTCTGATACCAATTGATGCAACCATAATCGGTAAACCCTCAAAAGAGAACTGACTAGCTTATGAAGCAAGAATAACACAATGAAAGAAATTAGAAAACATAGCAAGATTATAGAAACAGATCATATTATTGTCTTAGAACCTTTGGAAACCAACCAGTTATCATCATATAGCCATCATAGAACATCTGGTAGTCAACAGGTTACATGTAGGCTACAAGACAGATACAATCCATCTAGAACTCTCAGAGTCAACCAGATCAGTAATCATGAATCTAAATGTTTCTTCTAATTTTTGCTCCTTCTTTCCTAGAAATGATTACATAATACCCTATATATACCCCCTGGAACATATTCGAGTTGGCCATAAAAGATTACACTTACCAATACAGGAAAATGAAATGTGTAACTAGGTCGACCCTAAAAATGGAAGAGATTCCTCTGGAAAATAACTACTAGGAAGTGTGGATCAATAGGAAGATCGACCACATGCCAAAGAACATTGAAAAAGACCCCAAATAGATCTACACACCAAGAAACTGCTCTAGAAAATAAGGAAAACCAACTGGTAAGCACAAGAACTATCCTGGAACCCAGAAACAATCAACCAGGAGTGATAACTGGCCAAAAAAGAACCCAAAAGGACTAAAACATCTGGAATTTAGCACATGAACCAACCTAGAAACTGAAAATAGGATATGCAATGAAAAGGAAGCAACTACCGACACCTACCGATATGAACACAAAAAACTACACACTGAACTGAACAAGAACTTAATTGAAAGGAAATATTGTTGGTCGATGCAAGATTGCTCATAGATTGGGGATGCTCTTGCATGACTCCCCCTATCCTATCATGGATTCCCTAGTATACTAGTATAATCCACATCTAGGTCCATAAGAAATTCTGCAAACAATTGTTTGCAAAAATAGAGTGGCAACTCATCCTTCTCTGGCCACCTACCATGAGCTGCCAACCATCTAGGATAAATGAAAGGGGCCACCATTGGATCAATGCATCTGGTGACTAAAAAACACCTAATCCTCCCTGTATGTGTCTGATAGTCAAGGAACAAGGTATGGACCTTTTTAATAGAAACACTCTTATTCACGGTGTCTCATTTCACCATGTCAGTCACACTCCTAGAAAGGGATGCATAGAAGGACTCAATAGAGATCTCATCATAAGGATTGTATGTACTGTGTAGGAGAAAAAATGAGACTAGGTTAACATGCTCTAATCCTACCTTTTGATACACATTGTGGAATATGAAAGAGCCTAGAGGTATCATGCAATTGGCTACTTCTTTTTGTGGAAGAGAGAGCCATGGGCTACCTATTAGGATTTCTATTCCTTTGTTGTAATTGAAAGATAAAATGATACAAGTTCAATTCCTAACCCCAAAGTGCAAGTATGAACTAATAGCAAGATTACAGAATTGAGTTTAAATACTGAAAAGCTGTAAACACAAGGATAGGACAGGAATGCAGATGCATACACAGAGTCAAAATCTGAGTGAAAATACTTGGGATGGGGGTGCGGGTGCCACTGTCCTGATATTGCTCCAGAAACTGCTCCTGAAACTGTTGTTTTGCAACCTAGAAAGCTGTCAGAAATGCTGGAAGTTGTTGTCTGACAGAAGGACCAGGGCACCCAGCGCCTCTGTCCCAAGGACCAGGGTGCCCAGTGCCCCTGTCCTGGTAGGACCAAGGCACCCCACGCCCCTGTCCTGATCTCCTACTTTGAAATTTGGTGTGGAGTGCTGTCTCAGCCTGCTTCTCCCAGATCTGTAACTTGCGGCATCGTCTGAATCCCGAAACCTGCACTTATATCTGAAAAGGTATGGTGGGTGGCTATATAGGGTTTTGCCTTAGTCAAACCCCCACTTCAGTGATTTCCACCTCCATGAATAGCCAAGTTGTATCGTAAAATTAATGTGTGTGCAGACCTTGTGTGTGTGCAAGATCCTAAAATGCAAGTAAGCAAACTAGAGCAACCTAGAAAGTAAACCCTAATTGCTTGTAGATAATAATGTAAATGCTCCAAATCAAGATGCAAAGTGATCTAAAGCATGAATACAAATGATATAATGAGGCTTATGCAAAAGACATGAAAACAACATGAAATCATACCCAACCCCAAGGGAGAGGTACAAGCCAATCTTCAGTCGGTAATCTCTTATTGCTCTTCAATGTCTTCAAAGCCCTAAATGGATGAATAAAATTGAAGAATGCTTGATGGATGGATGTTGAATGTTGTTGAAGTCTTCAAAGATCTGCTCTTTTGCTGCATATAAGGTCCTGAAATAAAAAATTTGGATCTTTTCCAATGAAGAAAGAGAGCTCTTATATATGAAACCCTAGGTCATAATTTCAACTTTTGGCCGACCTAGAGATTGAATATCCCGCCGATTTCCTAGGGTTAAGCTTTATTTTATGATTGGATCGCGCTCCTAAAATTTTGGGAAAAATGTCTGGGACTGTGTGCACTCCGAGCGCCATGGTCCCGACAACTTTTCACCAAATTTTCAAGGCCGTTGGATATGATGATTTTAGAGAGAATCCTAAAGTTACAGGTGATTTCAAGATGTTTTGACCCCTGAAATCAAGCCCCCAAGTTCAAAATAGGACCTAATTAGGGTTTTTGATTAAATGATGTATTGGAGGAATAAAATGAAAGGGGCACACTTTAATGAAAAGGGCCCAACTTTATGATATGGAAGATAATGAAATAGAACCCTAAACCTAATTAATTTCATTAATTAAGTGCTAAAGGGGAAATGCAATGCAAAATGCAAAATGCACCAAGGTGGGTGCTAAACTAGGTGTGAAATTGTACCACCCTAGCGAGTGCGTACAATTTATGACGCTACATTTAGCCCCCACTTTAGCAGTCATATGAGTACTACGTGCATATGCAAGCTAAAGTACAGGAAAGTAAACATTATTTGAAAAAGGATATATTCATAAGTTGTCGGACGAAGCCCCCAACAGTATCTGCAGTACACAGTTAGGAACCGCACCCTACAAAACACATGTTATATCACAAAATCACCTAATGCTTACTAAGGAAAGTGATGAAATTTGTGAGTAGCTATATGCCCCCCCTATTTTGGCTTGCTTATTAGGGAGGTGAAATAGGATAGCATGTTTACTTACGACAAATTGTGTGAGAGGTTATTGATGAGAGATGTTCACTGAAGCGGCTTCATCAGAACACATTTTGGAACATCTCAGGAGCGAGGGAACGAGAATACGATTCCTACGCAACAAACGGTTTGAAAATCACATCTGCCAAACTCAAGTTATGATGAAATGAGTGATAGAGGAAAATTAGGGTTTTGAAAGGAATGAAAATATATACCTTGAAAGTGACATTTGCATTTGTCACTTTGTTGATTTCTGAGCATTGTTCATTGCAGCGGAGCCCACATAGCCATCATCATGCCTTCACGATGACCAGAGCGTCCCACAAGGATTGAGATCATGCGACAGGCCATGATCAATGACGAGCCATTAGATGAGGTGAGTTGACTGAGCTTTGACTTTGACTTTTTGCATTTTTGTTGACTTTGAGTTTCTGTGATTGAATGCGGGCCCTGGAATTTGACCCTAGGTCCTACCTAGGGCGCCATGGTCCTTGTGGGGTGCCATGGTTCTCTTAGGGTGCCATGGTCCCTGAAGGGCACCATGGTCCTCTCAGGGCGCCATGGTCCCAATTAGGACTTGGCGAGGGATGTCAGGGTTAGCATATGATGTTTGACAGTTTGCGTAAATGATTTTGATGATTGAGTACTGATTACACTTATGTTTTTGCATTGCAGGGTCTTCCATACATGAGAGAGCACACCGCGGGGTAGATTCTTCGTAGTCTGCGAGATCAAATTCCTCGGCTGACTCAGGCAGAGAGGGATACATTATCGATCGAGGGTTTATGGTATGCGATCCTCATGCCAGCCATTCGATTCCATCCTGCGATGCTGATGGCACTTATGGAGCGATGGGATCCTGACACATGTACATTCCATCTCCCAGTAGGAGAGATGATGGTTACACTAGAGGATGTGTACTGCATACTTCATCTACCTATTAGAGGAGCCACCGTGACATACGTGACTGATCGATCAGCGGAGGACCATCAGAGGGAGCAGGTATACTGCATAGGGAGAGTCATGCTGAGTGAGATGAGAGGTCGCATCATGGTCAGTTGGCTCTTACATCCTACAGGAGAGGTGCCCCTTGTGAGACATCTTATGATTGCCATCATTGCACTAGGTGTTTGCCCTAATGGGCCAGGTACGCACATGCATGGGGGTCTCACATGGTGCATCAGAACTATGGAGAGACATAGGAGAGTATATTCCTGGGGTTGGAGTATGCTTGCACATCTCTATCACGACCTCGAGGAGTATGTGTTTGGACAGTGTTGTAGTTTGATGACATGCACACTTTTGCAGGTGTGGATATTTGAGCACTTCACATGCATAAAGCCTGTCAGCTATCCGATGAGTATGGCTAGTGAGCGACCTAGGGTGTTTGCCTATCCACTTACCAGCGAGTGGAGATTTGGGGATCTATTATAGTGGAGAGTGACATTTGATAGATTGACAACTAAGGTGACAATATGGAGACCATATCTGTGGATGCACAGATGGGATGGGATGGAGAGGTAGCTAGCATTCTTACAGAGGAACTGCCTACTGAGAGGACGATACCAACATATCATAGTTCCATTCTACTTTGACTGAGTACGAAGGTAGTTTGGGCTAGAGCACTGTGTTCCAGTCAATGTCCCTATCTATACTCGACACTCGCGAGTCCTTCCCAGACCCAGAGTAGTAGCGAGACCTATGATAGATGATATTGAGATTACAGATATAGAGGGATCCGATCAGGATGTGGTCACTGATTACTTTGTAGATCCCGAAGCACAGTGCAGGTATCTCTCGTGGTTTGTGAGGTCATACCTAGGGCCTATCTTTCCACCAGATTACCCGACATGCCAACCAGGTCCATGGAGACATGGAGACCGAGATGAGGATCAGGGATCCAGATCAAAGGAGGCAGGAGATCTTGATCCACCCATAGGAGACCAGTCTAGTGCCGAGGAGAGGGAGGAGGGAGAGGAGGATGACACCGATGGAGCTAATGATGAGGAGAATGAGGATGTGGAGGAGGAGGAGGATAGAGATGATGAGGAGGAGTTAGATGTAGCTCCCCACCATTCAGGAAATGACACCATAGCCTTGGATCCTCCTCCTGTTCCCCAAAAGGGGGAACCCGAGGCGATACAGAGACCTATTTCTAGTACGGGCTAGCCTACACCCATCGTGCACAGATTATTTGAGCGCGAGGAGCCTAGTAGTTCCCAGTCATAGATGCTGCCATATCATGATCCGTACTGGCACGAGGGAGATCCAGGTATAGTAGGTTTATATTGGTTGATTAATGTTTTGATGATATAGAATGGTACTAATACAAAAATCTGTTCTACTGCTACAGCTAATGTGCAGGAGTGGCATTCCTTGATTCAGCAAGCAGTGACAGATATTTCCATGATGGCACAGATCCCTAGTTCCTCACAGATTGCTTATAGGCCTCAGGGGAACGCGGGTCGGCATGAGGACTTGTTTTCCCCATTTCGAGTACAGGTGGACATATGGAGGGAGAGAGAGAGAGACTTCTATCAAAGAACCTTCAGCGAGCAGAGCGTGACCTAGCAGCAGCTCAGGCCGAGGCTACCTCGTATCATGTGATCCTTATGGATAGGGATTGTAGGAGTTCCTCTCGGAGTCATTCACGGTCTATATCACGCTATACACCTATGGGTCCACCTTCACGGCCAGATCAGGAGGGAGCATCTAGTCGCCACTCTCCAGCCACTAGCCTTAGGGATAGGAGATGATCTCATGATGTAGGATAGGTCACATTTTGGATGTATAGTGACCTACTTCTGTATATGAAAACATGATCCACACATATATATATATATATATATATATATATATATATATATATATATATATATATATATATATATATATACATGCTTCTCTTTGTCTCAAATGTGTTCTCTTTAATGCCTAAAACCATGTATATTTTGTTTTGATTAAAGTTAATACATTTGGTAGGTGTACATGTATGTTCTGAATTTAATTTCCATGTGATTGATTTTTCAATGCTCCATGATTAAATTGATACATGTGTGACTTAATTAAAAAAAAATATTTAATCAAGTACTACATTGATGATAGAGAAGAAATATGTGTTAAGCCTAAGAATCATATAACTAATGTGATTTAATTTTAAAATTAAAACACAACATGATACGATTCTACTTAACACATAAAGACATTGTATAATATGCCAGCATAATGGAAATGTAAATCTTTTACAATTTACATAAACGAATTCAAGACAAACTATAGATTAAAGAACACGCTTGTCAAGAACAAAGCAATATAGATTAAACACAATATCATTTAATTCTATTTGCTCTAACCAAGATATGCTAACATATTACCCAATTTTGAAAAATTGAAAAGAAGATAGATGAAATGAAAGATAAGGAATGAGGAATTAAGCATAGTATCGACGCAAGTGCATAGCATTTATAGGTTCTTTAAGAGGCCTACCATCTACATCCGCTATTTTGTAAGTGCCTGATCCATAATCTTCAATAACAATATACCGTCCAAGCCAATTAGGACTAAATTTTCCCTTTTCTTCAGGTAAGGCATTCACATTACACTGATTCTCATAGAGAACTAAGTCACATACTGAGAAGGAACGTTGAATAACCTTATCATTATAGCTTCGTTGTAGAGTTTTGTGATACACTTGAATATGCTCAAGAGCATTTATACGCTGCTCATCAAGCATCTCAAGCTGTTGAAGTCTTTGTTCTCTATAAGAGTCATCATCTACTATACCTTTGAGAGAAACTCTAAGTGATGGAATCTCTAACTCTAAAGGCATAATAGCATCAGCACCATAAACAAGATTATAAGGGGTAGTTCCTATAGCAATTTGTACACTCATTCGGTAGGCCCAAAGAGCATAGATTAGCTGAGTACTCCAATCCTTACCATGCTTATTCATGATTTTGCGAAGAATTTGTTCAATTATCTTATTGGATGATTCGGCTTGACCATTTGATTGAGGATAGTATGGTGTAGAAAATTGATGTTTGATATGATATTTCTTGAGGAATTTCTTCACATCCTTGTTCTTAAATGATGTCCCATTATCTGAGATTATAGTGGAAGGTATCCCGAAATGAGAAATAATGTTTTCTAGAAGAAATTGACAAATCACTTCAGCAGTAGTAGAGTGAAGGGGAACAACTTCTACCCATTTTGTAAAGTAATCTATTGCAGTTATAATGAAAGTGTGTCCTTGAGATGAAGGAGGAGAGATTTTATCGATGAGATCCAGCCCCCATGCAGAGAAAGGCCAAGAAGCTACATGAGAATGAAGTTCTTGAGCAGGAGCACGAATCAGATTATTGTGTTGTTGACATTGATGACATTTCTTAACAAATGAAAAAGAATCCTTCTGCATAGTTTGCCAATAGTATCCCATATGAAGCAATCTTTGAACCAAGGATTTGCCTCCAAAATGCCCCCCACAGGCACCTGAATGTGCCTCTTCAAGAGCAATAGGGATTTCCGATTTGTTAAGACAGCGAAGGAGAAGACCATTATAACCCCTTTGGTAAAGAACATTAGAAAGAATGATATATCTAGCAGACAACTTGCAGATTCTAGCTCTAGTGTTCCTATTGGCAGAATCAGGAAAGGTACCATCAGTCAAGTATCTTACGATATGCGAGTACCACTCATCTGAGTCTATAAAGCCACAACATGTCACCAAGCTAGAATCATCTACAATAGCTGGAGAAATAAGGTTGTAAATAAAAAATTTAAGATCAACCATAGGGTCCTCTAAAGATACAAGAGAAGCCACACATGCCATTGCATCCGCATGTCGATTATCTTTCTGAGGAACAAGTTCCATGGTAAAAGAATTGAATTTTTGTAACAAGGAGATAGCAAGATCTTTATATTGTGATAATTTGTCTTGTTTTGCTTGATACAGTCCTCTTACTTGTCTTATAATCAATTGAGAATCTCCATAAATATGTATGTGCTTTACATTCTGTAGCATCCTAAAATTGCGACACTTGCAATTTCGACTGCATTTCGGTCTTCACGATGGCGACGCAACACACAACCTGAATGGAGACCCCAAAACTTGCTCACGACACTGAAAACTGCATTTTTCAAGCACCATTGGCCTGAACCTCCTTGCACCCCACTGTCCCGGAGGTGGGACCAGAGCACCCAGCACCCTGGTCCCTCAGGACCAAGGTGCCCAGCGCCCTGGTCCCTGGGTCCTATTTTGGGCCCGGTTTCCTAAGTGATATCGGGTCTTTTTGATTGCAATTTGGAAATATACTTCCCTGGTCGGCCTAAGGTCGGGAAAATCAGTCTATCAGCCCTAATTGACAAGTATATAAACTACATTTTTTCTCTCTCATTTGGGAGAGAAGACATACATGACGGAAAAGGCGTGGAAACTATACTCAAGCATTCAAGCATTCAAACAATTGATCATTCCAAGTCTCCATTCAAGGCTAAGTGTTGCATTCAAGTCAAGGATTCAACCATTGAAGAGGAGATCACTTATTACATGCTACATACTACAACATACAACATCTAAACCTTTGCACATAAGGATACAAACATCCTTAGAACAAGGTATTAGTACTTGTTTTACATTACAGTCATTGACATTTACAGCACTTGCTCATTTCTTGGTTAATTCCAAAACCGGGGTTTGACCTAAAGGCAAACCCCTAATCCCTAACCCCCCAATCGTCTTCACTTTTCTGTGTGTAGGTTGCAGGTACGCGACTGAGATTGAAGATTTGGAATCCTTGTGTAGAGACGAACCGATCCCACTTTGTTTCGCGGATTTTTCGGAGGATCGTGGCGCCGGGCGCCATCGTCTCGACAACTTTTTCTCAAATTCGCAGGATAGCGCCGTATCGACATTCTACTGCTAATTCCAGGTCCGCAGCTTCATCCTATAACCTAAACTCAGTTTATAAGCGAATCTTTATGACTTTCTATGCATCCTTAGCTTAATTTCCTTAATCAACATTCTTTACAAAAGAGGGTAGCTTTGCTTTCCAAACCCTTGAAATTCATTTAGCATCCAATCTTACATCGTGCGGGATTGAATCTTATGAGTTTCAACCCCTCTTTTGAATGTAAAGTCTTCCCCCTAAGTGAAAACCCATTGAATCCTAGCGAACCTCCCTTCTCTCTCCTCGGAGTTAGAAGAGGGGAGACCAACTAGGGTTCGACCGCGATTTTCCGCTTTACATTTTGGTGAACCCGACGTGAACATCCTTTCTGATTATTCATGATTAGATCTGAAAATTGATTCCTTGATTACATTTCCATGTTTGATCTTTTGCAAAATTTTAGAGGTGATTGCATAAAAACCCTAAATTTTCTTTTTTTGAACATTGAACTTGCGAAATGTTTAATTATTAATGCTTGCTTCAGATTTTCTTTTCTATTATAAATTATCAATTCATATCTGTACTCTAATTTTGAAAATTAAGTGGTTAAATGTCAAAACCCTAATTTTTGAAACCCTCTTAATTCAACCTTTGTTTGACAATTTGACCGATCAAAACATCTCCAAATCAGCTGTAACTTTGGATTCTGTAATAAAATCACAATATCTTTCATCCCTGAAAATTTGGAAAAAAGTTGCGAGGACCGTGTTGCACTCCGAGCGCCATCGTCCCCGACATTTTTTCCAAAATTTTGGGAGCGAGATCTTGCTATATTTTCCTGCTAAAATCCAGAATTTTGGCTGATTTTGTCAATTATAACACTTTCAAAATTACAGTCAAAGTTGGTCTTGTGATTGCTTGGTTTAAGGCTCCTAATCATTCAAAAATTGTGGAAATTGAAATTTTGTGTCAAAATTGCTTTCTTACTGTCCTAAATCTGAAAATTGTGTTTGCATTCATTCAAAATTTCAGTGCTTTATTCAAATCCTTGCAATTTGTGACTTTTGAAATTAAGTGCTCAATTACAACAACTTTGATTTCCGCTTTCAAAATTGAATCTTGCGTGAAATTGAATCAATTTTTAAATTTCAAAACTTGCACTGCTTTTGACATTCCCTCTAAAATCATAAAATTCAAAATTTCAGTTTCCCTCTCTTTTTCAAAATTCAAATTTTGCATTTTTCGACAATCTTGATAGGGTTCAATTTTGAGATTGCAACTTTAATTTGGCCTATCTATAGATCGTAAAATCACTCAATTTTTTCAGATTAGCTCTAAAATCATCATACCTTTCATCCCTGCAAATTTCAAAAAAAGTTGCAAGGACCGTGTTGCACTCCGAGCGCCACGGTCCCGAACATTTTTTCTGAAAATTCGGGAGACTGTTGTGATTGCATTTAACAGCTTAAATCTGGAAGATTGGCTTTTTTTACTAAAAATTGCTACCTCTAAAATCAAAATCTTCTCTCTCTCTCTAGTGCATGAGTTTTACAACAGTAAGCCCTACTTACACTATTCCCGTTAGAAGAAGCCGTAGAATTAAGTCTTTCCGAGGTTTAACTACTGAGGAGATGGAACCTAATTTGAGTAGCCTTTTTAACGAGGACATGGGTAATTCCTCTAATCCACCGAATGATGAAGAAGCTCTCCATGAAGTTTCCGTTGAACAACTTTCCAAATTGGATAACCAATTTGACGATTTTCACCAATGGATGTCTCATGAGTATCCCGATAGTCAAGCTCTTCCTTTAATTGAGGGTCTAAAACACATGCTTCAAAGTGATAAGAATGGAATTGATATTTTGCGTGGTATTTCACACATTGTGAATTCGAACATGATGCCTATGAAGAGTTGTACTGAAACTTTAGGTTATACACAACCTCCTACACAAGTCAATCATTCTATTCCTTTGACCACTCCTATTGCTAGTATACCTACCTTTACATCAAACATCATGGCTACTTCTATACAAGACATTCCTCTTGTGATCACTAGTCATGGGGGCAATCCTCCTTCTTCAATTAACCCTATTCCTTCATTCAATCCGACTTCTTCATTCATTCCTTCAATAAGTGTTCCTATTACATCTTCACAAATGAACATGACGCAAGGGGGCAATTCATTTAACCATTCCATTCCTCCTTGTGGTGTTCCTCCTATCCAATCATCCCCTATGGTTGACTATCATAGGGTCCCACCACCTTACTCTTTACCTTCTTTCAATAACATCACACCTCCATCTCAATCTAACACACCTAATATGAACTCTTCGACTGAAGCTACCATTAATAATCTTGCACAAACTGTCTCTTCTTTACAGCAACAAATTGCCTCTATGAATCAATCTAAGTTTAGTGTGCCCACATTTGATGTTGCGAGCCCACTTTCTCTTGACATTGTTCGAGCTATCCCTCCTAAACATGTTGAAATCCTGCATTTGGAGCTTTATAATGGTAAAGGAGATCCTCTAACACATGTTAAGACTTTTCAAACAATATGTACTGATTTTGCTTATGACCAAAGGTTGCTTGCAAAACTGTTCACTAGAACATTAAGAGACAAAGCCCTACAATGGTATTGCTCGTTGCCTTCTTATTCTATTACTTCTTTCGAACAACTTGCAAATGCTTTCATTCAACAATTTCAAAACAATATAAGTCCTAAAGTTACTTTGATTGATTTAATGCATTGTAAACAAGGTGTTAAAGAAAAAGTGACTGATTTCATTGGTAGATATAAGCATTTGTATGCTCAAATTTCTTTTCCAGTGCCTGATAATGATATTCAAAGAATCTTTATTTCTAATTTACAAAAAGATATTCGAGACAAACTTCTGTTTTCTGAGTTTACTTCTTTCCAACAGTTGTGTGCCACTCTTCACAATTATCAACTGACTGTGAGTCAAATGGAACAATCACATCCTATGGCTCCGAGTGATAAGGGTGATAGCAGTCAACAACCATTTGGGAAGTTTAAACCGAACAGAGATTCCATCAAATTCAATGAAAACATCATCAACAACAATGTGAATGCAGCATCAGGTGTGCCTCCTATTTCTAAATTTTTCAGGAAAGAAAGAAAGTATACTCCTTTGAATAAATCATTGCATGATATTATGAATAAGTTATTGGAACAAAATGTGCTTACTCTTCCTCCTATACGACAAATTGATCCTGCAAAGATTACTTCACCTTATTTTGATCACAAATCTTTTTGTCACTTTCATCGTCAGCCTGGGCATGATACTGAAAAATGTTTTTCTTTAAAGGGTAAAATTCAAGATTTGATTGATAATAATACTATTTATGTTTCTGGAGTGAATGATAAAGGCAACACATCTGTAGCTCCTCCTAACCAAAATCTTCAAATTTTTACTGATCCATTACCTTCTCATACCTCTCATACCTCTAATGCGATTGAGGCTAATGATTCCTCTTTCTCATCTGATGGTCTTGTGTCTATGGATCCGAATGTGATTAACTTTGTAGAGCAGCAAGAAATCCCTAAAGAACCTTCCATCACATTTGGTTCCAGTGAAACCATTAGAGCACCTGATGGTCCTTTATACATAGTTGCAAAAGTCAAAAATACACCTTGCCGTGGAGTGCTTATTGATCCTTCGTGCATGGTTAATGTTATTACTGAAGAATTTCTTTTTACTTTGCAATTGAATCAAGTGATCTATGACAAAACAGATGTGATTGTAAAACTATTTGATGCATTTTCTTCTCCTGCAATTGGTTCTATTACATTGCCTATTAAGGTTCATAATAAATCTCTTGATGTGAACTTTGCTATTATTCCATCTTCCGAACAATTTCGTGTGAAGCTTGGCTATCCTTGGCTATCTTCCATGAAAGCTATTGCTTCTCCTATTCATAAGTGTTTGAAATTTCCCCATAATGGTAAAGTTGTTACTGTCAATCATAGTCTCTTTAAACCAGCCGAAAGAACCTCTAGTGTTCCTATTGATTACTTTTGGCCCAAACAATTCCAATCTCTTCCTCCGCGAAGTGATCATCTTTTTAAATCTTATCAAAAGTGGAAAACAGATATGATCCTATCTCTAAGTGAACCTAGAACACCTAAACTTGACATTCCTATCATTCTTGAGAAGGAAATTCTTCCTTTGAAAGACAAAACTAATGTCTTCCCTCAAGAAGATTCCCAACCCGTCCCCATGGATGTGACTATGTCTATGCCTAATAAATCTTCTAAAAGTAGACCTATACCTCCTCGTCATGATGGACTTGGTCTTCTTCCTAAACCAAAAATTCCTCCTTTATATGGAGCAGTTCCTCCTCCTACCTTTTATAGAGAGAAGAGACCTTCTTCTTCTCCTATTATCCAGCCTAAGAGACCACAACCTAAACACCCAAGTGATAAGGATGAGAACATTCCTCCTCCTCTATCTTCTACACTTCCTACTAAGACTAGACGTAATCGTTCTGCACGGGAACGCCGACGAAAGCGTCATCTTAGGGCTCAAGCAGCTACTTCTCAAACTTTACAATCTCCAAAAACACCTTCAACAAGCATTATTCCATTTTCTCCTCAGCCGGATATTGAGCCTAAATCTCCTAAACATAAGATGCATGATGGTCTTGAT
The DNA here is from genome assembly GCF_030272615.1 of Cryptomeria japonica. Taxonomy (NCBI): domain Eukaryota; kingdom Viridiplantae; phylum Streptophyta; class Pinopsida; order Cupressales; family Cupressaceae; genus Cryptomeria; species Cryptomeria japonica. Next base: position 630,557,332 of record NC_081411.1, on the reverse strand, counting down.
CCTGTGCGAGTTAAAGATCCTATTTTTTATAAATCTTGATGATGATATAGATGAAAATGTTATGCATGATGAAAATGTTACTCCTCTTGCTTCTGATAGCGAATATGAACTTGTTGATGTTGATAATCATTTATCTAATGAATTTTCTAAAGCACTTATCCTAGCTCCTAGACAAGAACAATGTGGCTTGGAACATGAACATAGCCCTTGTTTGGATCTTGTGATAGCTCCATCTGCTGTGTTGGATGTTCCTCCTCTAGCGTGTTCCCTGCCTTCCTGAAACATTGATCAGCAAGATCGGGGGGTAGATGACGTGCTAGACTAGTTACATTAGCATAGCAGATTCTCTCCCCCTCTCTTTTGTTACTTCTTCTATATGTTATTCTCATTCTTCTATTTGTCGTCCTTAGTGTTGTCTACTTGAGGACGATGTAAAGCATTGAGATCTCTTTGGTCTCTCTCATGTTGACTCAAAAGACACATGTGTTCCCTTCTTCTAGGTGACCTTCCTTGATTGGGGAATGAAGAACAATTATGCATACATACATATGATATATACATGACTTATCATACAGCATACTGACCCCGAGGAAAGCGAAGTCACCTCGTGCTTTGTGTTTTGTGTCTATTATCCTTGGGTTTATCTCACACTTGGGGGCTAAATCTTTGTGATAACGTGCTCCTTTTCCTTTCTCATTTCTTATGTGTATCACTACGTTAAAACAATCACCCCCATTGAGGCGTGTGCGATCGCTTTAACGTAGGGGGGCATACACCCTGTCTATCCTTTCAAAGATACTTGAAAATTTCTTGGCAAACTTAGCTTTGTCTTGAAGATTTTTGGTATTTCTTTTGCATGACTCATAGTGAGGGAACCTTACTATTGACAGTCATGGTTCTCCCTCGTGATCTTCCCTTTTACTTTGTCAATCGAAGTCGTAAGATCCTTAGTCCACTGGGGGCTTGGTGTATCTTGCCTCCTTGACGTGGTGAAAGTCTTTCAACGTTGTTTCCTTGTACTTTACCGGAAGTATGAGCATACATACTCCCGCTAAAGTGGGGGCTAAATGTAGCGTCCTAAAATTGTGACACTTGCAATTTCGACTGCATTTCGGTCTTCACGATGGCGATGCAACACGCAACCTGAATGGAGACCCCAAACTTGCTCACGACACTGAAAACCCCATTTTTCAAGCACCATTGGCCTGAACCTCCTTGCACCCCGCTGTCCCAGAGGTGGGACCAGAGCGCCCAGCGCCTTGGTCCCTCAGGACTAGGGCGCCCAGCGCCCTGGTCCCTGGGTCCTATTTTGGGCCTGGTTTCCTAAGTGATATCGGGTCTTTTTGATTGCAATTTGGAAATATACTTCCCTGGTCGGCCTAAGGTCGGGAAAATCAGTCTATCAGCCCTAATTGACAAGTATATAAACTACATTTTTTCTCTCTCATTTGGGAGAGAAGACATACATGATGGAAAAAGCGTGGAAACTATACTCAAGCATTCAAGCATTCAAGCAATTGATCATTCCAAGTCTCCATTCAAGGCTAAGTGTTGCATTCAAGTCAAGGATTCAACCATTGAAGAGGAGATCACTTATTACATGCTACATACTACAACATACAACATCTAAACCTTTGCACATAAGGATTCAAACATCCTTAGAACAAGGTATTAGTACTTGTTTTACATTACAGTCATTGACATTTACAGCACTTGCTCATTTCTTGGTTAATTCCAAAACCGGGGTTTGACCTAAAGGCAAACCCCTAATCCCTAACCCCCCAATCGTCTTCGCTTTTCTGTGTGTAGGTTGCAGGTACGCGGCTGAGATTGAAGATTTGGAATCCTTGTGCAGAGACGAACCGATCCCACTTCGTTTCGTGGATTTTTCGGAGGACCGTGGCGCCAGGCGCCATCGTCCCGACAACTTTTTCTCAAATTCGCAGGACAGCACCGTATTGACATTCTACTACTAATTCCAGGTCCGCAGCTTCATCCTATAACCTAAACTCAGTTTATAAGCGAATCTTTATGACTTTCTATGCATCCTTAGCTTAATTTCCTTAATCAACATTCTTTACAAAAGAGGGTAGCTTTGCTTTCCAAACCCTTGAAATTCATTTAGCATCCAATCTTACATCGTGTGGGATTGAATCTTATGAGTTTCAACCCCTCTTTTGAATGTAAAGTTTTCCCCCTAAGTGAAAACCCATCGAATCCTAGCGAACCTCCCTTCTCTCTCCTCAGAGTTAGAAGAGGGGAGACCAACTAGGGTTCGACCGCGATTTTCCGCTTTACACATTCAAATCCAAGGCTACTTTTATTCCTGCTATAAGGGCCTCATACTTAGCAATGTTATTGGTACATAGGAAATTGAGACGATAAGATAAGGGAATGGATTTCTTTGTAGGAGAAATTAGGACAACACCTGCCCCCGATCCCGTACGACACTTAGAGCCATCAAAGTATAACTCCCAAGTTTATCTTTCTCTATACAAAGAATGAAGTCATCAGGAAAAGACTCAAGGTTAGGGAAGGATAAAGGTGAAGGGGCCTCAACTAAGTGATCGGTCAATGCTTGTCCTTTAATTTCTCTTTGCGAAACAAATTTAAGGTCAAATTCAGTTAACATCATAACCCACTTTGCTAGGCGTCCTGATAAATCAGTTTTAGAGAATAGCTGCTTCAAAGGATCAAACTTTACCATGACATGGACGTCTGAATTTAAAAGATAATGTCTCAATTTCTGAGTCGCAAACACCAAGGCCAAGCATTGTCTTTCTATCGCAGAATATCGGGTCTCATAATCGAGTAAGGTATGACTTATGTAATCAACCGAACATTCCTTACCATCTTTATCATATTTTGCCAATAATGTTGTGAGAGCATGAGTGGAAGCCACTGTATAAAGAAGAAAGGGTTTAGAAGGTTTGGCAGGTTGAAGGATAGGAGGACTAGCCAAATATACTTTTAAATCTTCGAATGCTTGCTGACAATCTTTGTTCCATTGAAAAGTGATATTCTTTTTGAGAAGTTGAGTAAAAGGAAAGGTACGATCCACTAGTTGAGACACGAACCTACGAATAGCTTGAATCTTTCCTTGTAAGCTTTTGAGTTGAGACATATTTCTAGGAGGTGGCATGTTGACAATAGCATCTATTTTCTTAGTGTCCACCTCAATCCCATGATGCGAAACTATGAATCCTAATAGTTTTCCACTATACACACCAAAAACACATTTCTGAGGATTCAAGCGCATGTGATATTTATGAATTCTTTCAAAGATTTGACGAAGGATTTTAATATGATCTATGCGAAGAATGGATTTGGCTAAAATATCATCAACATAATCTTCTAAAATCTTATGCATATAATCATGAAAGATAAGGGTCATTGCTCATTGATAAGTTGCACCAGCGTTTTTAAGTCCAAAAGGCATCATTACCCAACAAAACGTACCCCAAGGAGTAATGAAAGCATGTTTTGTTGTAGAATCAACTATCATGTCAATGTTTGGGAGAGGGAAATCATCTTTTAAGGAAGCCTTATTTAAATCTCGAAAGTCGGTACACATTCTTATTTTATTATCCCATTTAGCCACAGCGATAATATTTGAAATCCACGAGGAATAATCAATAGGGCGGATAAATCTAGCCTCCAATAATTTTTCAATCTCAGCCTTAACAAGCAGAGCTACCTTAGGATTCATTTTCTGAATCTTTTGTTTCACAGGCTTAGCATCGGGAACTAAGACAATATTATGAGTAACAATCTTAGGATTTATACCAAGCATGTCAGAGTATGTCCAAGCAAAGATCTCAGGGAATTCATGCAATAAATCTGCATATTGTTTTTGTTCTTCTTCATCCAAACACTTTCCAATTTTAATAACTTTTTCTTCATTGCAAGGATCCATCTTAACATTAGTGGTGTCACTTATGAGAAGATTACTTTGTTGAGGAATATCCTTTAACTGAGGGAATTCTTCCACAATTTCATCGTTATCAATCTCTCTTCCAAAATAAGCTTCAGTGTTCAAACAATAAGGAAATCCCCTATTGTGATGATAACGAGGAAGAGTGTCATATGCTCCCAAGAATTCAGCTAAAGCATCATCGGTAGGGAAGACATCCAAAGCATAGGCACACGAAGGATCCCTATCAATATACTCAGGATGTCTCATTGGTAGAGATGTAGAAATAACATTAACGCTAATATATGGTCTCTTAGAAGCTTTAGTGCGCTTGCAGGGATTATAACCAAGTCCAAAGTTCTCATCATAAAGATCATTCCCTAGAGGGACCTTTATCCCTTGTTCATGAGCGCCACAACCATTTCCATTATACCCATACTTAGCTAAAATATGAAAACCACGACCATAACGATCGGCCATTTCAGAAAGAGGAGGTGGTTTTTCATAAGACAAAGAATCAAACTCTTCAGAATTAGAGGTGTGAGGAGAAGAAGTTTGAGAAGCGGCCACAAAATTGTTGTTCATAGGTCAAGGTAAGGTTGATTGATCTTTAATTTCTTCCTTCTTCTTAAATTTAAGCTCTCTAGGAGGAACCCTATACTCACCTACAAAGGTGGGATTAAAGTCAAGAGATCCCCAATCGTCTTCTATGAGAACCTTCTCAGGGTCAAAAGCCTTTTCATGTGTAGATTCAAGTTGAGGAGAATCTTCTTCAAGAACTTCAGACTCATCCAAAGAATTTTGATCATCGAAGGGTGATGACTCATCCATAGGTAAAGAGTCATCACTAGAAGAGGAGGGTTCAGAAGAACTCCCTTTGGAAGTAGATGTTTGCATACAAGCTTGAAAATTAGTATTGCCTATCAAGGTATATGTCTTATTGTTATAAATAAATTTAACTTGTCTATGCAATGTAGAGGGGACAGCTTGCATACCGTGAATCCAAGGTCTCCCTAATAACAAGTTGTATGTTAGATTTCTTGAAATAACATGGATAGGAGTAGGAAAAGTAACAGGTCCCACTGTGATGGATAAGGTGATAGTACCTAATGAAGACTTAGCTACATTGTCAAAGCCTCGAATGGGATGAGAGTTAGGCTCAATAAGGGATGTATCCACATTCATCTTATGCAATAGATTAATGCTACACACATTAAGGCCTGAGCCATTATCTACCAGTGTTCATCTTATAGCAGTGTCATTTATGATAACCACAATCATCAAGGGATCATATTGATGTTGAATTTCACTAGTAGGCAATTCATCTTGAGTAAACACAATTTGAGCTTTAGGATTCATCACAGAGTTAACCAGAGACACTATATTACTAGATGTATTAGGTGGAGGAACATTCAAATCTTTCAAGGCATCTTGTAACATTCCGTGATGAGTGGAAGAAGTTTGGATCAAATCCCAAAGGGATATCTTAGCAGGGGTAACTTTAAGTTGTTCTATGAGATCATATTCCTTACCCATAACTTGCGAAATACGTGGAGCTTGCGGAAGAATTGGTTGAGGATTAGGAAGAGAAACCAGAATAACAAGAGGAGGATTGGGCTGCCTATTATTTCTAGTATGATAAGTATGGGCAACCGCATGATAACTCTCTCTAGTTAATTGCTTGGTATAACTATAAGGACTTATAGGTTTTCTTCCTTGCACAGTGATGATAGGTTTATTCGGAGTAAGAAAGGAATCATGACCATATCCTCCTTGGACAGTAAGGAGAGGTGATTTAAGAACTTAAAAGGTAGGAGAAGGATAAGCACCTTGGACTTCAAAGAGAGGCTTATTATGCTCATTCAGGTTTATCATGTTAACTAATTTAGAAATATTGTTCTTGTTTAAAGATTTTGATAAAGCCACAAAGTCATCAAGAGCATCATCCAACAAAGCATGATCATAGCTATTAAAAGGTTTATCTTTTTATTCAAAAGGAGACATCTCTTCATAGAGGGGATTATTGAAAACAACCATGTTACCAGATTTAGTGGAAGAGTTGATAGGAATGTACCCTTAAGAGGAATCATTCGACTTATCTTTCTCACCACACCTAAATGGCATAGTAACAAGGTTTATGAGTTTTTGGTAAAATGAAGGTTTGGTATCTTTAGGGTTCAAAAACTCATCCAAAGCTTCATCTAATTCATCTTGGCTAAACTCATAATCAACATAATTCCATACATCATCATAAACATGAACATCTTGCAAATAAAGATCTGACATTTTGAAATAAAAATTGCATAAAACTTGAACATACAATGCAAAGAAACAAAGAACACACTCTTTCTTTTCCCTATTTTTTTTTCTTTTTCTCTTTTTTTTTTTTTTTTTTTTTTCTTTTTAATGAAAAATGAAACTTAAATGAAACACACTAAATCTAGATCTAGATCTAACAAATGCAATGCAAGAGGAAGCAGTGATAGATTCATGTCGGGTTCACCAGAATGTGTAGGGGAAAAAGCGAGACTAGGTTAACATGCCCTAATCCTACCTTTTGACACACATTGTGGAATACGAAAGAGCCTAGAGGTATCACGCAATTGGCTACTTCTTTTTGTGGAAGAGAGAGCCACGGGCTACCTATTAGGATTTCTATTCCTTTGTTGTAATTGAAAGATAAAATGATACAAGTTCAATTCCTAACCCCAAAGTGCAAGAATGAACTAATAGCAAAATTATAGATTTGAGTTTAAATACTAAAAAGCTGTAAACACAAGGACAAGACAAGAATGCAGATGCATACTCGGAGTCAAAATTTGAGTGAAAATGCTCAGGACGGGGGCGCGGGCACCACTGTCCTGATATTCCTCCAGAAACTACTCCTGAAACTGTTGTTTTGAAACCTAGAAAGCTGTCGAAAATGCTGGAAGTTGTTGTCTGACAGAAGGACCAGGGCACCCAGCGCCTCTGTCCCAGGGACCAAGGTGCCCAGCGCCCCTGTCTTGGTAGGACCAAGGCACACTATGCCCCTGTCTTGATCTCTTGCTCTGAAACTTGGTGTGGAGTGCTGTCTCGGCCTGCTTCTCTTGGATCTGTAACTTGCGGCGTCGTCCGAATCCTGAAACCTGCACTTATATTTGAAAAGGTATGGTGGGTGGCTATATAGGGTTTTGCCTTTGTCAAACCCCCACTTCAGTGATTTCCACCTCCATGAATAGCCAAGTTGTATTGTAAAAGTAATGTGTGTGCAGACCTTGTGTGTGTGCAAGATCCTAAAATGCAAGTAAGCAAACTAGAGCAACCTAGAAAGTAAACCCTAATTGCTTGTAGATAATAATGTAAATGCTCTAAATCAAGATGCAAAGTGATCTAAAGCATGAATACAAATGATATAATGAGGCTTATGCAAAAGACATGAAAACAACATGAAATCATACCCAACCCCAAGGGAGAGGTACAAGCCAATCTTCAGTCGGTAATCTCTTATTGCTCTTCAATGTCTTCAAAGCCC